>NC_135966.1:1621558-1749058 GCF_053455715.1 Rhinoraja longicauda | reverse complement strand
GTATCATTCTCTGATTGCTAATTACAGTTAACTGTGGGCGTCACGGTGGCGCAGCGGTAGAGTTGCTGCCTTACAGCGAATGCAGCGCCAGAGACCCGGGTTCAATCCTGACTACGGGCGCCGTCTGTACGGAGTTTGTACGTTCTCCCCGTGACCTGCGTGGGTTTTCTCAGAGATCTTTGGTTACCCCCCACACTCCAAAGACGTGCATGTAGGTAAATTGGCTCAGTGAAAATGTAAAACTTGTCCCTAGTGTGTGTAGGATAGTGTTAGTGTGCGGGGATCGCTGGTCAGCGCGGACCCAGTGGGCCGAAGGGCTTGTTTCCGCGCTGTATCTCTAAACTAAACTGTTTTATATTATTTTAGGCAAGTTCGCTGTGTTTGTGTGGGGACAATGGTGCCTTGCTCTAGAGTGACCATTCTTCAATAAAGGCCAGATGGTGAATGTCAATTAGGAAAAGGGGAGATGCAACGTGACCTGGGTGTCGTGGTGCACCAGTCATTGAAAGCAAGCATGCAGGTGCAGCAGGCAGTGAAGAAAGCGAATGGTATGTTGGCATTCATAGCAAGAGGATTTGAGTTTGGGAGCAGGGAGGTTCTGCTGCAGTTGTACAGGGCATTGGTGAGACCGCACCTGGAGTATTGTGTACAGTTTTGGTCTCCTAATCTGAGGAAAGACATTCTAGCCTTAGAGGGAGTACAGAGAAGGTTCACCAGATTGATCCCTGGGATGGCGGGACTTTCATATGAAGAAAGACTGGATAGACTGGGCTTGTACTCGCTGGAATTTAGAAGACTGAGGGGGGATCTTATAGAAACATATAAAATTCTTAAGGGGTTGGACAGGCTAGATGCGGGAAGATTGTTCCCGATGTTGGGGAAGTCCAGAACCAGGGGTCACAGTTTAAGGATAAGGGGGAAGTCTTTTAGGACCGAGATGAGAAAACATTTCTTCACACAGAGAGTGGTGAGTCTGTGGAATTCTCTGCCACAGAAGGTAGTTGAGGCCAGTTCATTGGCTATATTTAAGAGGGAGTTAGATGTGGCCCTTGTGGCTAAAGGGATCAGGGGGTATAGAGAGAAGGCAGGCACAGGTTACTGAGCTGGATGATCAGCCATGATCATATTGAATGGCGGTGCGTACAGGCTCGAAGGGCTAAATGGCCTACTCCTGCACCTATTTTCTATGTTTCTATGTTTCTACCAGGTGCTGGAAGATTGGTGGTAGACCTGTATCTTTGTGGTCTAACCCTCCGAGCATGTCTTGCTCCTCCTGTTGGCTTCTACTTTCTTTGTCACAACACATGAGACGACGGCTGTTGTCTGAAGCTCCCCAATAATGATTCCACTCTCTGTTCCCCACCTCCACGGTGGTCCCCCAAGCACCAACTCTTCATTAAAGTTATTAACTCCACATCTGCTACAGGGCAAAATACTCCCTTTTCAATTTTCAGTTGCTCAAAGACATCCTCCAAATGATATTACGAAGGAAAAAAAAAATGTCAATTTTTAAAACCAATTTTGTTGTTACATGCTTCAATCCATTTTAGGAGGTAAGGGTATTGTCAAGACAAAGTTTAGAAGCATCTCTCTCTCGTAAAACTTTGCTACACCTTAACGCTCAAAGCAATCAATTCCAGTAACTGAAAGCTTGAAGCAAGAAAGATAAACAATGGTTCTCCGACTAGTTTCACTGTCGTCCTGATTAATTGCACTGATATTTTACCGATTGTAGGCCTCGTTGTCATCTTCCCCCCTCAGCTAACAATATACCAGTCTACATTTCCTTCACCAGCATCTCCTTTGATCCCCTTTGAGGCGGCACGGTGGCGCAGCGGTAGAGTTGCTGCCTTACAGCGAATGCAGCGCCGGAGACTCAGGTTCGATCCTGACTACGGGCGCCGTCTGTACGGAGTTTGTACGTTCTCCCCGTGACCTGCGTGGGTTTTCTCCGAGATCTTCGGTTTCCTCCCACACTCCAAAGACGTACAGGTTTGTAGGTTAATTGACTGGGTAAATGTAAAAATTGTCCCTAGTGCGTGTAGGATAGTGTTAATGTGCGGGGATCGCTGGGCGGCGCGGACTCGGTGGGCCGAAGGGCCTGTTTCCGCGCTGTATCTCTAAATCTAAAAATCTCTCATTTTCACACCTTACCCTTCCATATCTCTAGACTCCCTCTCCCCCGACTCTGTCTGAAGAAGGATCTCATCACCCATCCCTTCTCTCCAGAGATGCTACCTTCCCCGCTGAGTTACTCCAGCTTTTTGTGTCTATCTTCGGTGTAAACCAGCATCTGCAGTTCCTTCCCAACACAACACAACAAACTTTGCCTAGAAGGTACCAAACATCGACTGCTCTTTAAAACTAATTATTTTTATGTAAAACATAATGGTAAATGTGACAAAAGATGGGAAACCAGTGAGACTAATAAATACAATTTGTTTTAACAGTGCTCTCCTAAGTAACTGTTCACGTTTTGTGTGTCTGAAAGATCTTGCAAATTAGTTTGCTCCCTTGGCCTTTGCTTACAACCAAACAAATGCTTCGCAGTGCTCGCTCGTTCCACTTGCCTGTTGAAAGACAGGTTCGTTGGAAGATGAGGGGAGTGTATAATATTATGAGGCATAGATAGACAGTTAGAGCTAAGGTTGCCAACTTCCTCACTCCCAAATACGGGACAAAGGGTGACGTCACTGCTCCGCGCCCCGCGTGACCTCACCCAGCCAGCGGCCACGCGCTAAGCGACCCGCCTCCTGGCCCGGGCGGCCACCATTGGTGGAGCGTGAGCACGTGGCCGCTGGCTGGGTGAGGTCACGTGGGGCGCGGGGCGGTGACGTCACCCTTTATCCTGTATCTGGGAGTGAGGAAGTTGGCAACCCTACAAATAAGGGACAAGGGCGGTCCCGTACGGGACAGACCAATGTAGCCCAAAATACGGGATGCCCCGGCTAATGTGGGACAGTTGGCAACCCTAGTCAGAGCGTTCCTCCACCCCCCAGAGTGGAAATATCCAGCGTTAAAGGGCACAGCTGAAAGGTGAGAGGGGGCAACGTTCAAAGGAGATGTGTGGGGTAAGTTTTTACACACAGAGGGTGGTGGGGGCCTGGAAGGCGCTGCCAGGGGTGGTGGTGGAGATACGACATCTTGGAGAGGCACATGCTGGTGCAGGGAATAGTGGGATATGGATCATGTGCAGACAGAGGAGACCGGAAAGTTATTCCTGAATTTTCTTCAGGCAATGCCATCCATGTCAAAATATCTCACTGCATTAAAAAAAACAAAGCTTCGTTTCGTACAGAGATGCACACGAACAGGCCCTTCGGCCCACAATGTGCCAGACAAAGTTCTACTCAATAACCAAAGTCTGTAGCCTCTTTTTTGCTCTGGTTTATTTTTCACCCACATGTTTAGACCGTAATGTTGTCTCCTTATAGTTTTGATGTGTTTATGCTTTATTCTTAATTGTTAACTGTCTGTACGGAGTTTGTACGTTCTCCCCGTGACCTGCGTAGGTTTTCTCCGAGATCTTCGGTATCCTCCCACACTCCAAAGGCGTGCAGGTTTGTAGGTTAATTGACTGGGTAAATGTAAAAATTGTCCCTAGTGGGTGTAGGATAGTGTTAATGTGCGGGGATCGCTGGGGCGGCACGGACCCGGTGGGCCGAATGGCCTGTTTCCGCGCTGTATCTCTAAATCTAAAATCTAACTGTAAGTTTGTGTTGTCATTTGTGAGCGGTGCACCAAGGCACATTCCTTGTACGTGCACATACTCGGCCAATAAACTTATTCGTTCATTCACATGATGCCACGACCATCTGCATGCAAAACCCCATATCACTCCATTCGCTGCATATCCATGGGTCTATACAAACGTCTCTAAAATGCCACTATCATGTCTTCTGCCACTCACCACACTCCACAATAAAAACCTGCCCACCCACTCTAGTGCCCAGAGTTTTGATTGTCTCTAGTTTTGATATTACAACCTTGGGAAAAAGGTTCTGACTGTCTACCCTTTCTACGCCTCTCATAATACACAATAGACGATAGGTGCAGGAGGAGGCCATTCGACCCTCCAAACCAGCACCACCATTCAATGTGATCATGGCTGATCATTCTCAATCAGTACCCCGTTCCTGCCTTCTCCCCATACCCCCTGAGTCCGCTGTCCTTAAGAGCTCTATCTAGCTCTCTCTTGAATGCATTCAGAGAATTGGCCTCCACTGCCTTCTGAGGCAGAGAATTCCACAGATTCACATCTCTCTGACTGGAAAAGTTATTCCTCATCTCAGTTCTAAATGGCCGACCCCTTATTCTTAATCTTACACACTTCTAGCAGGTCTCCCAATAACCTCCAGCATTCTAGAGAAAGCAATCCAACTCAGTCCAACCTCCCCTAGTAGCTGGAGCCCTCTAATCCAGGCAGCATTCTGGTATACCTCCTCTGTACCCTCTCCCTGTAGCTAATGCCCTCTAATCCAGGCAGCGTCTGGTAAACCTCCTCTGCACCCTTCCAAAAGGCTCTCAACATCCTCCCTGTAAATGAGCGACCAGAAACGCACGCAATACTCCAAATACATCCTTTCCAAAGTGGTTACATCGTGCTTACCAAGTCTCTTGCAGAAGGGGCCACCTCAGAAAGCAATCACCTGAGAAGAAACAGAACACAACACTTAATTTTCATCCAAGTACAAGTTGTTTATTTTAAACATACTTAAGAGATGATCAGCCATCCGTAACCATACTGAACGCTGGGCAGGTTTGAGGGGGAACAATAACCTACTCTTCAGATGTCACACAGCAGGGGAACAGGCCCATTGGCCCACCATGTCCGCGTCAACTAGCAATCACCACATACACAGACTATCTTACACACTCGGGACAATTTACAATTTACAGAAGACAATCACCTTACAAACCTGTGTAGGAAGGAACTGCAGATGCTGGTTTACACTCAAGATAGACATGAAGTGCTGGAGTAACTCAGCGGGTCAGGCAGCATCTGTGGAGAACATGGATAGGTGACGTTTCACAGAGTGCTGGAGTAACTCTGGGCAGAATTAATGGGTGTCGTTTCAGGTCGAGACCCTTCTTCAGACTGAAAGGTCTCAACCCAAAACATCACCCATTCCTTCTCTCCACAGATGCTGCCTGACTCGCTGAGTTACTCCAGCACTCTGTGAAACGTTACCTATCCATGTTCTCCACAGATGCTGCCTGACCCGCTGAGTTCCTCCAGCACTTGGTCTTTGCTGTAGTGAATATATTCCATCTTTATATACAACAGGTGCAGGAGTAGGCCATTCGGCCCTTCGAGCTAGCACCGCCATTCACCCATGATCACGGCTGATCACCCACAATCAGTACCCCGTTCCTGCCTTCTCCCCATACCCCTCTTGTTTCAGGAAGGCAATCCGACCATCGTCAAAGATAGACACAGATGGAGTGACTCAGTGGGACAGGCAGCATCTCTGGAGAGAAGGAATGGGTGGCATTTCGGGTCGAGAGGATCGGAGTTACTCCAGCATTGTGTGTCTATCTTCTGGTTAAACCAGCACCTGCAGTTCCTTCCCACACACTGTGTCTGACCACTGTCAGGTCTGTGATGTGTTTTTGAAGCTTCAAGACAAGCAGCACATGGCCAAACGTTCTGAATCTTGTTACATGGAGCAGCATTAAACCTGTGTGTGTGTGGGAGTAAACAAACACAATTGATGTCTCTTACTGCAAGCTGTTCTTTTATTTAATAAAGTACATAGTTTGCTATTTTAAAGTACTGGTTTCCCTCCAGTATCACGGTGAATGAAAGCCCAACACAGGAAAGATTTAGATTTTTTTTAGATTTAGAGATATAGCGCGGAAACAGGCCCTTCGGCCCACCGAGTCCGCGCCGCCCAGCGATCCCCGCACATTAACATTATCCTACACCCACTAAGGACAATTTACACATACACCAAGACAATTAACCTGCAAACCTGCACATCTTTGGAGTGTGGGAGGAAACCGAAGATCTCGGAGAAAACCCACGCAGGTCACGGGGAGAACGTACATAGAAACATAGAAAATAGGTGCAGGAGTAGGCCATTCGGCCCATCGAGCCTGCACCGCCATTCAATATGATCATGGCTGATCATCCAACTCAGTATCCCGTACCTGCCTTCTCTCCATACCCCTGATCCCTTTAGCCACAAGGGCCACATCTAACTCCCTCTTAAATATAGCCAATGAACTGGCCTCAACTACCGTCTGTGGCAGAGAATTCCACAGATTCACCACTCTCTGTGTGAAAAAAAACATTCTCATCTCGGTCCTAAAAAACTTCCCCCTTATCCTTAAACTGTGACCCCTTGTTCTGGACTTCCCCAACATCGGGAGCAATCTTCCTGCATCTAGCCTGTCCAACCCCTTAAGAATTTTGTAAGTTTCTATAAGATCCCCCCTCAATCTTCCAAATTCCAGCGAGTACAAGCCGAGTCTATCCAGTCTTTCTTCATATGAAAGTCTGGATACTTTCAAACTCCGTACAGCCCTTATCTAAACACCATCGCCCAGTGTTCTTGTGTGATGGAACGCACTGGCACGCAGAACGGGCACCTCCACAAACTTAATAAAAATAATCATCATAACTTTTATTTATATAGCACTTTTCATGCAATTAAATGCAGCCCAAAGTGCTTTCCACAAAACCAAACACATGTCTAAACAAAGATACACTTTAAAACAGTAATGGCATAGGCATACAAAGCACTGATTTATATAAAAATATAAAATGTAAAACTGGGAGAGTACAAGAGCTAAGGAAGGAAAATCAGATAAAAGCTTGAGTAAAAAGATATGTTTTTAACCGCCGTTTTAAAATCTCAACTGAACTTTTTCACCCAGAGAGTTGTGGATTTGTGGAATTCTCTGCCACAGAGGGCAGTGGAGGCCAATTCACTGAATGCATTCAAGAGAGAGCTAGATAGAGCTCTAGGGGCTAGCGGAATCAAGGGGTATGGGGAGAAGGCAGGCACGGGTTATTGATTGTGGATGATCAGCCATGATCACAATGAATGGTGGTGCTAGCTCGAAGGGCCGAATGGCCTACTCCTGCACCTATTGTCTATTGGCCCGCTGAGTTACTCCAGCACTTTGTGTCTATCTTCGGTTAAAACTAGCATCTGCAGTTCCTTCTTACATTATTGAAACAGCATTTGTTTTCCTGCACAATAACTAATAACATCATGGAAGATAATCAAACCTGGTCGACCTGTTAAAGGCATTTAATTGCAACATTATTAACCCCTGTTATTGAGGCTACATTGAAATAGAGTGTGAATTGGAAACATATACTAGGGATATATTAGAGAGCCCAGAGAGGGGCACAATGATTCATCTGAGAGGATAATATGGGCAAGGAGGAGATGTTAGTATGTGAGCTATTTGGGCCCCGTATCTGAGGAAGGATGTGCTGGCTCTGGAGAGGGTCCAGAGGGCGTTTACAAGAATGATCCCAGGAATGAGTGGGTTAACATATGATGAGCGTTTGTCAGCACTGGGCCTGTACTCGCTGGAGTTTAGAAGGTTGAGGGGGGACCTCATTGACACTCACAGAATAATGAAAGGCATCGATAGAGTGGATGTGGAGAGGATGTTTCCACTAGTGGGAGAGTCTAGGACCAGAGGGCACAGCCTCAGAATTAAAGGGGGGTTCTTTTAGAAAGGAGGTGAGGAGTTTCCTTAGTCAGAGGGTGGTTAATCTGTGGAACTCATTGCCACAGAGGGCTGTGGACGCCAAATCAGTGGACATTTACAATAGACAATAGGTGCAGGAGAAGGCCATTCGGCCCTTCGAGCCAGCACCGCCATTCAATGTGATCATAGCTGATCATTCTCAATCAGTACCCCATTCCTGCCTTCTCCCCATACCCCCTGACTCCACTATCCTTAAGAGTTCTATCTAGCTCTCTCTTGAATGCATTCAGAGAATTGGCCTCCACTGCCTTCTGAGGCAGAGAATTCCACAGATTCACAACTCTCTGACTGAAAAAGTTTTTTCTCATCTCAGTTCTAAATGGCCTACCCCTTATTCTTAAACTGTGGCCCCTGGTTCTGGACTCCCCCAACATTGGGAACATGTTTCCTTCCTCTAACGTGTCCAACCCCTTAATAATCTTATACGTTTCGATAAGGCAGAGATAGACAAATTCTTGATTAGAACGGGTGTCAGGGGTTATGGGGAGAAGGCAGGAAAATGGGGTTAGGAGGGAGAGATCAGCCATGTTTCAATGGCGGAGTGGACTCGATGGGCCGAATGGCCTAATTCTGCTCCTGTATCTTGTGAACCTGTGAGAAGGGTGGTGTGAGATACTGACTGCAGATGCTGGAATCCGCAGCTAGAGTGGTGGAGTGACACAGCAGGTCAGGCTGTATCTGTGGATGGTCCCAAGGGGAAGGATCCCGACCACACACACACATTCCTCCCACCATCTCCGTGCGGCACGGTGACGCAGCGGTAGAGTTGCTGCCTCACAGCGCCAGAGGCCCGGGCTCCATCCTGACTACGGGCGCTGTCTGTACGGAGTTTGTACGTTCTCCCCGTGACCTGCGTGGGTTTTCTCCAGATGCTCCGGCTTCCAAAGATGTACAAGTTTGTAGGTTAATAGGCTTGGTAAAATAGTAGAATGTCCCTCGTGCGTGTAGGATAGTGTTGTTGTAGTGCAAGACAGCGCGGACTTGGTGGGCCGAAGGGCCCGTTTCCACACTGCGTCTCTAAACTAAACTCAAACTAAATCTCCACCACCCCAGTCACTGCTTCTTTCCACTCCTCTGTACGTTTACCTCCTATCCACAAATCTCTTCTATCCCCCCCCTTCCCCTCCCCCCGTCCTCTTCCACCTATAACCCTCCCTCCAACGTCACATTTCACTCAGACATCCTTTGGTCTCCTTGTCACCTCCACCCTTTGTGACTTCCTCCACCCATCTGCCAAACCTCCCCTCCACCTGCGTCCATCTATCACTTTTGAGTCTGAAATGTCTTCACCCAAAACATCACCTATTCCATTTTTCCCAGAGAAGCTGCCTGACCCGCTGAGTTACTCCAGCATTTTGTGTCTACCTTTGGTATGAACCAGCATCTGCAGTTCCTTCCTAAACACATCACTTGCCTGGCTTTGCCCCACTCCCACCTCCCTTTTCCAGACCCCCACCCACCCGCACTGCATCAGTCTGAAGGGTCCCGAACCGAAACATCGCATGTCTATTCCCTCCACAGATGCTGCCTGACCCACTGAGTTATTCCAGCAACAAGGATCTTCTGTGCCTTTCGTTTCCCTTTCCCCTGACTCTCAGTCTGAAGAAGGGTCTCGACCCGAAACATCGCCCTTTCCTTCGCTCCAGAGATGCTGCCTGACCCGCTGAGTTACTCCAGCATCTTGTCTGTCTTCGGTTGAAACCAGCATCTGCAGTTCCTTGCTACACCAGGAAATAGGGTTGATTTTGATCTCAATGTCTGATAGATGCTTGAGGTGAATTCAACCCAGAGAAAAAATGGGTCAGATTCATCATTAAGAACCGACACAGAGTCTAAGATTAAAAGTAGTTTGAGAAGGGGTTGAAGGTCGAGAATTGTTTTATATCTGAGATTTGCTTTTTGGAATCGAAAGCTCAGTTGTGAAGCTCAGAACAAATCCCTCATTTATTCCTGTGGAAAGATAAAGGAGTGAACGAGAAAACGATGTTTAGAAACTGGAGGTGCGTCTCTGTGGGTCTTATTATCCGTGTCTTCCACACTCAAAGCTGAAAACCACCTGTCCATTGAGAAGACTGCCTCCCGATTCTATTTGCCATTGTTATCTCCTGAGCTGAACGCGTAACAGATCATTGGCAACTTCTCTCCATCACAGAGATTTCTTTCATTGTTGTTAATTCTCTCCAGCTGTGATGGATGGAATGCAGAATCTGGCAGCCACTATTGTTAAACCACCATAGGTGGGGAATTGTCCCATTACTGTTACAGGTTTACCACTTCAGAGATACAGCGTGGAAACAGGCCCTTCGGCCCACCGAGTCCTCGCCGACCAGCGATCCCCCCGCACACTAACACTTACCTCCAATATCACTATCCTACACACTAGGGACAATACACTTTAACTTTGCAGAAGGTAGACACAAAATGCTGGAGTAACTCAGCGTGCCAGGCAGCATCTCAGGAGAGAAGGGATGGGTGACGTTTCAGGTCAAGACCCTTCTTCAGTCTGATAATTGCATCATCTGCCTGAAGAACGGTCTCGACCCGAAACGTCACCCATTCCTTCTCGCCTGAGATGCTGCCTGACACGCTGAGTTACTCTCCAGCATTTTGTGTCTACCTTCAATTTGAACAAGCATCTGCAGTTATTTTCCTGCACTACTTAACTTTACAGAAGGCAATTAACCTACAAACCTGTACATCTTTAAGGTATCACAAAATGCTGGAGTAACTCAGCGGGTCAGGCAGCATCTAGGAGAGAGGGAATGGGTCTCAGTCTGAAGGGTCTTGACCTGAAACGTCACCCATTCCCTCTCTCCAGAGATGCTGCCTGACCTGCTGAGTTACTCCAGCATTTTGTGATACCTTCGATTTGTACCAGCATCTGCAGTTATTTTCCTACACAACCTGTACGTCTTTGGTGTGGGAAGAAACCGGAGCACCCAGAGAAAACCCACGCAGTCACGGGGAGAACGTACAGACAGCACCCGTAGTCAGGATCGAACCCGAGTCTCAGACGCCACGAGGCAGCAGCTCTACCGAGGTGCCGGCCTGTGATAGAGAACTGCAGCATCATTTCTTTCACCAGAGGCACCAAAGCTTAGCCAAGCAACCGTCATTCAGGTGAAACTCCAAAGTCAAGAGACTCTCGGCTCCCATATCGAGAGTAGCAGTCATACATTGCAGCTACAGAACAATGAACTGCTTGCTTGCTGCAGCTTTAACATGCCTCGAAACGCAATGTTACACAGATGATGCAATTATCAACAAAACAATAAATTAATAACCATTAGTACAAAAGAATGGGAAACTGAAAAGTCCGACAAATATTCCCTTTTAACAACTCGGCGTGAAACAGTCTGTCACCAGATTAAAATAAAGATTCAAGAGTGTTTTATTGTCAAAATGTCCCAGATAGAATAATTACATTCTTACTTGAAGTTGTACAGAATATGTAAACATAGTACAGGGTAAACAATATAATAAACGAGAGAGAGAAAAAAGCTTGATTAACATCATCTTTTTGCTGGTTTACAAAGAATACTAAGGGCTGGAGTAACTCAGCGGGTCAGGCAGCATCTGTGGAGAACATGGATAGGTGACGTTTCACAGAGTGCTGGAGTAACTCAGCGGGTCAGGCGGCATCTCGGGAGAGACGGAATGGGTGACGTTTGGGGTGAAGACCCTTCTTCAGAGTGATAGGTGGATACAAGCGAGGGGGGTTCGGTTGGCAGATGGTGATGTAAGTGACAGAGACTAGTGGGGAAAAGGAGCCAATGGGGTGTCAGATAAGGAGAGAAGAGGAGGAGTGGAATGTAAAGCTGGAGGGATGGATATGGGTGGAAAGGAATGGGGGGAACGGAGGGGGTGAAAGAGGGGGGATAAAAGGGAAATGAAGGATTTGGGGATGGGAGAGATAGTGGGTGAAGTGTGTGGGAGGGACAGGAAAAAGGGGAGATTGTGGAGGGGCATCACTTAACATGGGAGAATCCCATTTTCAGGCTATTGGGCTGTGATGTCCAGATATGGGTTGGAGCGCCACAAGGTGGAATAAAACTGAAGTGGTCTTTCCTTACGATGGATTTCTACATTTTAATCCTCCGCTCGACGTTTTGTAATTGCGGTTCAAATTGCAGACCCTCAGCGAAGACGTATTCGTGCAAGTGCGCTAATTAAATGCTGCACCTCCCTACGAGCCTGGGGCAGGCCCTGGAATTCTAGATGCCCCCCCTCTTACCCTCACAAAGAGCAACGCAGGAGAAACACCGTGACGCTCTTCAACAAATATCCCACACAAACAGCCCATTTTGCTTTAAAAAAAAAAAAAAAATCAAACTATCCCATCTGCATCTGTAAGAGTCCATCCAATCTGAAGCAAAATAATTTCACTTTCAGCAGAGTCTCACATCTGTGCCCAAACATCTCCCGAACAAGATAAATTAATCTCCTTGACAACACAGAACTGGCGGCCTCCTAGCAGTTACTGAGCTCGTACAAGCTGAGAACAGCAACAACTCTCCACTTTAATACAGCTGCATTATTTAACCCATCAAAACAAGAATAATAATTTTCAAAAACAGCTGTAGAACGTCGCAGACTAATTTATTTCCTCTGCGTTCTGGGCACATATTTTACAACATGATGAGCTGAGGCCACTTGTCCCATTAAAAGCAATTACAGGCTGTACAGACCACTTAAATATTGATTTGCAAACTGGGATCTGTCTACTTCTTAACCATCTATTTGTGATGTTCGGTGGTGGGGGGGGGGGGAACGTGTGGAATTCTAATTTGACTAAATTGCCTGAGATATTTTATATCGGCACGCAGCTAATGAGAAATGGTTAAAAAGGCAGGTAGTGGCTATGGTTACAGTCTGCCTGGGAAGATTTTCTGCAGAAACTAATTTGAACTGAATTTCGATGAGCTCCATCTGATTTCCATGGGCTTATTTCTCCAGCTGGATGTGTACAGCGACACTCATATCGGCCGAACGCTCAACACTCCAGCTGCCCACACACCACAAGGTGGACCCTGCCACTACACAGCATCTCACCGGCCACTGCTCCACCTGTACCTGCCACCGACATTTGTTTGGCAATAAACTGGATGAGAAAAAAACACTTCTCAGAACATTTTCCAAGGTGGAAATGTCAAAGACCAGAGGACAGAGCTTTAAGGTGACAGGGGGGAAAGATTAAAGATTAAAGTGGATGTGCAGGGCAAGTGGGTTTTGTTTTTCTTTACACACAGAGGGTGGTGGGGGCCTAGAACGCACTGCCAAGGGTAGTGGTGGAGGCAGGCAGATACCATAGTGGTGTTTAAACAGCTTTTAGACAGGCACATGGATATGCAGGGAATGGAGGGGTATAGACCACGAGCAGGCGGAGGAGATTCGGTGAACTTGGCACCATGTTGGGTGCAGGCATTGTGTGGTGAAGGGCCTGTTCCTGTGTTGTACTGTTCTACCTATGTTCTCATGCGAGAAACAGCCACTGTTACCTGCGCAATAGGATTGCTTGCAGTAGAGTACCACAACAGCAGTCACATCCACACACTGACTGCCCACTTCTCCCATCTCTGCCCCTCCCTCCAGCTCCAACTAGCAATCCCTCATCCGTGTCAAGCTCTGGGATTTTGCTTTCGCACTTAATGAGAACTGCTCTCCCGGCCCCGTAGCAGAAGCACGCGCGAGGTGGGGCGGGGTGGGGCGGGAAACTGGAAGCGTCCCGAGCCAATTCTGCTACCACCACCATGGTCTACTGTACAAGTGACGGCCCCCACTGATTGTCGCCGGCAGCTTTCGCCCTTTTCAGGACGGACGATGACAGCGATGTCACGTTTGAAACACGGA
Organism: Rhinoraja longicauda; assembly: GCF_053455715.1. NCBI lineage: Eukaryota > Metazoa > Chordata > Chondrichthyes > Rajiformes > Arhynchobatidae > Rhinoraja > Rhinoraja longicauda. The sequence continues at coordinate 1,735,474 of NC_135966.1, read as the reverse complement.
TGATGGACACGAAAGAAGGCGGCTCTGCTAATGGATGATTAAAGGACTAGAGTGCGCCAATCCCAAAGGATATTAAAGTTTGTAAGTGGCAGAAGAAATGAGAAAAGTGTGTCAGTCAATCCGAAATCTATCTTTGGCCTGCACCTCGCCCAACACAGTGGCTGTGAAATTCTAATTTAAGCTCGCTTGCATAGTCGATACCTTGTTCCCACAGCGGTCAATAAAACTCAGACAGCATACCTTAAACATAAAAATCACCTCATTCACATGATGAATTAAACTGATATTTATTTTCAAAGCCGTGTTTGGTTTGAATTGGAGACAATTCAGTGGAGGAAAATTGCAAAGTGTCATAGGGCCATGAAATTAGAGAATCAAATAGCAGGAGATTAATGCAAGTGTGCAGCATTAGCAGGGAGGATGGCAGTCTGCATTAATAGATGAGGATAGTACTTTATCATCCCCTTGCGAGGCTGAGGATCCATTTCAGAATTTACTTCAAGATGGAAGGTAAGAGAAGATCTTTGATGGCCTATACATAGGGGTTGCAAACTTCCTCGCTCCCAAATACGGGACAAGGTAACCTCACCGCCCCGCGCCCCACGTGACCTCACCGCCCCACACCCCATGTGACCTCACCCAGCCAGCGGCCACGTGCTCCCGCTCCACCAATGGCGGCCGCCCGGGCTCAGAGGTGGGTTGCTACATAACCTCCATTATGCGGCACCTGGGTCTACACTGTCCGGGGCTAAAATGTCGGAAACCTACAGCGTCTCCTGGGCCTACAGCATCCCCCGGGCCTACAGCGTCCGGGCCTACAGCGTCTCCCGGGCCTACAGCGTCCGGGCCTACAGCGACCAAGCCTACAGCGTCTCCCGGGCCTACAGCAACCAAGCCTACAGCGTCCCCCGGGTCTACAGCGTCCGGGCCTACAGCGTCTCCCGGGCCTACAGTGTCTCCTGGGCCTACAGCGTCTCCCGGGCCTGCAGCGTCCCCCGGGCCTACAGCGTCCGGACCTACAGCGTCCGGGCCTACAGCGTCTCCCGGGCCTACAGCGTCCCCCGGGCCTGCAGCGTCTCCCGGGCCTACAGCGTCCAGGCCTACAGCATCCCCCGGGCCTAATGCGGGGCAAGGGTGGTCTCGTACAGGACAAACCAATTTAACCCAAAATAGGGGATGTCCCAGCTAATACGGGACAGTTGGCAACCCTACCAGTACACTAAGTGGCATTCATACCTTGAACAAATCCGTGATAGCCTTTTACAAAATGGATGCTATTGACATGTTCTCTTCAGTCGCACAAACCTCTTACAATTTATATTTTAATCGTCAATCAAATTTTTAATTTAGGGATACAATGTGGAAACAGGCCCTTCGGCCCACCAACAATCACTAGCACTATGTTATCCCAGTTCCACATCTACACACTAGGGGCAATTCACACAGAGTCAATCAACCTGCAAACCCGCACGTCTTTGGGATGTGGGAGGAAACCGGAGCGCCCGGAGAAAACCCACGCAGTCACAGGGAGAACGTACAAACTCCACACAGACAGCACGCAGGGTCAAGATGGAACCCGGGTCCCTGGCACTGCGAGGCAGCAGTTCAACCCGCTGCGCTGACTTGTACTGCATGTGATCCACTCTCTGCATATCCATGTGCTTCCTAAAAGCCTCAAACACCAAGATACTTGGGTAATTAATCACAAGCTCCATTCATCTCAGTTTCCTCTGATCTTTTCTTGAGCATTGTACTCTATTAATTTGTAATGTAAAAATGCATTTCAGTCAATCAAGCTCGCCACTCAATGGGCAAAAGGTTGCTGTCTCGAGGTCCTGCAAGCTTATTTCTTATGGGAAAAAATATATACAAATATATTGACAAGAGCATGGTGGCGCAGCGGTTGAGTTGCTGCCTCACAGCGCCAGAGACCCGGGTTCGATCCCGACTACGGGTGCTGTCTGTACGGAGTTTGTACGTTCTCCCCGCGACCGCGTGTGTTTTCTCCGAGATCTCCGGTTTCCTCCCACACTCCATAGACGTACAGGTTTGTAGTTTAATTGGCTTGGTGTAAATGTAAATTGTCCCTTGTGTGTGTAGGATAGTGTTAGTGTGCTAATTTAAGAAACAGTTAGACAGGTACATGGATAGGACAGGTTTGGAGGGATATGTGCGGGGATCGCTCGGTGGGCCGAAGGGCCTGTTTCCACGCTGTCTCTCCAAACTAAACTAAATCTTTGAATACAGTTAAAGTCACATCATCGAAAGGTACGATGTCAGAAAGAACTGCAGATGCTGGTTTAAACCAAAGATAGACACAAAATGCTGGAGTAACTCAGCGGGACAGGCAGCATCTCTGGAGAGAAGGAATGGGCGACGTTTCCGGTCGAGACCCTTCTAAAGTTACAACGTTGGCTGCTTGCCACAACTGAATCCATCCATTCCAAGATGACGTGTGATTGACCTCCACCTGCCCAGAGTCATTATCGTGTGGAGAATAGTTAGCTCATCTTGACTTATTGACAAATTGATCCGATGTTGTAGATTATTAATTAATGCAGAGACAATCACTGATGAAAGACGATTAATATTTAATTGTTATTGGGACAACTGGACCATGATGCTGAGCCAAAGAGCTTTTACAGCAGGGGCTGGGATTTTCAATTGGATGCTGGGTATCTTAAATCAATCGAGGCTCTTTAATCTTTTATTAATTGATGGTTGAAAAACAGATGTCGTGTTCCTGACCTGACTTGGTAAATCAAGGCAGTATATTTATTTTTAATGAAAAGAAACAGGCCCTTCGGCCCATCGAGACTGAGCTGACCATCAAACATTTATTCTCAGCAAAACAAAAAGAGGTGGAGGAACTCAGCGGGTCAGGCAGCATCTGTGGAGGGAATAGACAGATGACATTTCAGGTCATTGGGCCCATAACATCACCTATCCATTCCCTCCACAGATGCTGCCTGACACGCTGAGTTCCTCCAGCACTAGTTTTTTTCTCAAAAAGGGTGGTGGGTGTATGGAACAAGCTGCCAGCGGAGGTAGTTGAGGCCGGGATTATCCAATAATTTAAGAAACAGTTAGACAGGGACAGGTTTGGAGGGATATGGGACAAACGCAGGCAGGTGGGACTAGTGTAGATGGGACATGTTGGTCAGTGTGGGCAAGTTGGGCCGAAGGGCCTGTTTCCACACTGTATCACTCTGTGACTCTATGAAGGGCCTGTTTCCACACTGTATCACTCTGTGACTCTATGAAGGACCTGTTTCCACACTGTATCACTCTGTGACTCTATGAAGGGCCTGTTTCCACACTGTATCACTCTGTGACTCTATGAAGGGCCTGTTTCCACACTGTATCACTCTATGACTGACCAGCTGAGTTCCTCCAGCCATTTGCTTTTTGCTGAAGATGCCAACATCTGCAGTTTCTTGGGTCACCCGTTTAATCAAATACTGCCTTAAATCGGTTTCTAATTTTATTCTCCGTGCCAGGGATGTATTGACTAGAGTCGTGGATAGCTTTACAATCAGAGCAGTACCATTGTTCTGTGCTTCCCAGCATGTTACAGGGCTTAGATGTCACAGGGCTTGTCTGCAGACGCAAGCTCAGAGATGCGGCACAGTTAACAAACTACTTTGCAAATTTCCAATTGTTCCGAAAGGCACAGTGGTCCCCTTCATAAATCATAGGAGCAGAATTAGGCCATTCGGCCCATCACGTCTACTCTGCCATTCAATCATGGCTGATCCATCTCTCCCTCCTAACCCCATTCGCCTGCCTTCTCCCCATAACTCCTGACACCCGCACTAATCAAGAACCCATCAATCTCTGCTTTAACAATACCCAGTGTAACAATGGCTGAACGGTGGCGCAGCGGTAGAGTTGCTGCCTCACAGCGCCAGAGACCCGGGTTCGATCCCGACTCACTTTCCTCCCACGCTCCAAAGACATACAGGTTTGTAGGTTAATTGGCTTGGTATAAATGTAAATTATCCCTAGTGTGTGTAGGGTAGTGTTAGTGTGCAGGGATCGCTGGTCGGTGCGGAGATCGCTGGTCGGTGCGGAGATCGCTGGTCGGTGCGGAGATCGCTGGTCGGTGCGGAGATCGCTGGTCGGTGCGGAGATCGCTGGTCGGTGCGGAGATCGCTGGTCGGTGGGCCGAAGGGCTTGTTTCCACGCTGTATCTCAAAACTATTGATAGGAGTAGAATTAGGCCATTCGACCCATCATGTCTACTCTGCCATTCAATCACGGCTGATCTATCTCTCCCTCCTCACCCCATTCTCTGTCTTCTCCCCGTAAGCCCTTGACACCTGTACTAATCAAGAGGCTGTCAGTCTCTGCTTCATAAATGCCCAATGGCTTGGCCCACGTTCACCACGGGCATATTGGAATTGTTTCCGATTGGATCTTGAAGTTTCTCTCCTGGTCTCACATTTGGCTCTCGTTCTTGGCTGATCGCCATCTCCTCTCAACACCATCAATGCCCACCCCAGCTGGAAGCTCAGGTCCTGTCACCCATCACTCATCCACCCTCCCCACAGCACCTTAGAGTAGCTGGAATCAACCAGGCTTTTCAATGTTTAACGTGACCTGTATTTAAAAAAATGCATTGCAAGCTGCAGAAAATACTGAATAAGCAAGGGTGAATAAATAAACATGATGACAGGGTCTTGAACTATCTTTGATCAGACTTCACTGGCTTTATATGTAGGAAGGAACTGCAGATGCCGGTTTAAATCGAAAATCGACGCAAAATGCTGGAGTAATTCAGTGGGACAGGCAGTATCTCTGGAGAGAAGGAATGGGTGACGTTGTGGGTCGAGACCCTTCTTCAGACGGTCTCAACCCGAAACGTGACCCATTCCATCGCTCCAGAGATGCTGCCTGTCCCGCTGAGTTACTCCAGCATTTTGAGTCTATTTACTGGCATTACCTTGCAACAAACATTATTTCCTCATCACGTACCTATTCACCGTTAATGGCTCGATTGTAATCATGTTTTGTCTTTCCAACAAGAGCTTTTCACTGTACCTCGGTACACGTGACAATAAACTAAACGGACTGACTGTGAACGTGGCAACTTCAACAGCCTGACCGCCGGAGAAGACGGCAGGGGAAGAGAAAAAGACATTCTGGCCTTCCATCACAGTGAGGAGGGACTGGAGGAGACTCACTGTGATGGATGTTTCTTTTGTTTTGTTTGTGTTGGTTTGTGATTGTGTGTGAAATTGTTTATTTTTATTGCTCTATTGCTGGACTGTAGGTGACCTTTCATTTCACTGCACATCTTGAATGTGTATGTGACAAATAGACTTGACTTGGCTTGGGAAATGGTCTTGGCATGGAGATCCCCTTGGCTAGCACGATTGGACAAGGTTGACATTCTGGAAGAGGAGGCCAGGTCAGTTGTGAGCCTGGCGTTCATCTGAATGGATCAAAGATAAACCGTGACCTGGGCATGTCTGATTGACTGGCGTTTTGAAATTGGCGAATCAAGTATTTTGTTCAGTTCTGGGCACCGTGTTACAGGAAAGATATTGTCAAGCTGGAAAGAGTACAGAGGAGATTTACGAAGAAGTTGCCAGGACAAGAGGGCCTGATCTACAGGGAGAGGTTGAGCAGGCTGGGTCTCTATTCCTTGGAGCGCAGGAGGATGGTGGGGGGGGGGGAGGATCTTAGAGAGGGGTATGAAATCATGAGAAGAATAGATCAGGTAGATGCACAGCCTCCTGCCTAAAGTAGGTGAATCGAGGACATAGGTTTAAGGTGAAGCGGAAAAGATTTAACAGGAATCGGAGGGGTAACATTTTCACACAAAGGTGTGGTGGGTATATGGAACAAACTGCCGGAGGAGGTAGTTGAGGGTGGGACTATCCCAATGTTTAAGAAACAGACAGGTACATGGATAGGACAGGTTAGGAGGGATATGGACCTAATGCGAGCAGGTGGGACTAGTGTAGATGAGGCATGTTGGCCAGTGTGGGCAAGTTGGGCAAAAGGGCCTGTTTCTACACTGTATCCTGTGGACATCTAACATGTCCAACCCCTTAATAATCTATATACAATATTGGAGGCACAGATAGGGTAGACAATCAGAACCTATCTCCCAATCTCCCAGGATGGAAGTGTCGAAGCCTAAAGGACATACAGTAGCTTTAAGTCGAGAAGGGGCCAAAATTCAGGAAATGTGCAGAGAAAGTTTTTTTTTAAATTGATAATCAATTTTTTGGATTATTTATGGTCAGGAAGAGAAATTCTCAGCTGAGAGCCCATCCAGAAATACAAAATGATTCCAAAGCTGCTCATTAAATAATGATGTCCTTGCTTTTGGGAAAGATTAGTGCAATATTTGTTGTTCAAAATATTAATTAGAATGATTTCCTTTCCCTCGATTCTCTTTCCACCAGCAGCCTCGATGCATCAAGAATGATTAAACCACACACACGACCCCCCGGCCACACGCTTTTATTCCAGAATGAATATTTAGTGATCTTCGTCACAGCACTCCAATGTAGCTCAATCAGTATCGGTAGTGCAAGCACACATCACACTGGCAAAGGAGGAACACACTTGTTACCATTTTACTTTGCAGAAGAAGGAAAAAAAAAAAGACGATCCATCCCCTTTCTAAAAGAATGTTCTCTGAAGAGGACATTTACACGGCCTAAACGATGACAAAAAAGGACGTGGTAAAGGACAGTGGCGCAGCGGGTGGAGCTGCTGCCTCACAGCGCCGGAGACCCGGGTTCAATCCCGACTACGGGTGCTGTCTGTACGGAATTTGCACGTTCCCCCCGTGACCTGCGTGGGTTTTCTCCGGGTACTTCGGTTTCCTCCCACACTCCAAAGACGTGCAGGTTTGTAAGTTAATTGGCTTGGTACAATTGTAAATTGTTCCTGGTGTGTGTGGGATAGTGTTAGTGTGCGGGGATCGCTGGCTGGCATGGACTCGGTGGGTCGAAGGGCATGTTTCCATGCTGTATTTCTAAATTAAACTAAAAGAAAGCATGCCATTGCAGTCCTTAACACCGATTAATACCAACTTTTCAAGTCACCAAATCAAAATCAATTGCTGCATATTTTAAGCAAAACCTACCCTTACTAGTAGTAAGGGGTGGCACGGTAGCGCAGCGGTAGAGTTGCTGCTTTACAGCGAATGCAGCGCCGGAGACTCAGGTTCGATCCTGACTACGGGTGCTGCACTGTAAGGAGTTTGTACGTTCTCCCCGTGACCTGCGTGGGTTTTCTCCGAGATCTTCGGTTTCCTCCCACACTCCAAAGACGTACAGGTATGTAGGTTAATTGGCTGGGTAAATGTAAAAATTGTCCCTAGTGGGTGTAGGATAGTGTTAATGTACGGGGATCACTGGGCGGCACGGACTTGGAGGGCCGAAAAGGCCTGTTTCCGGCTGTATATATATGATATGATATGATAGCAATATACACTGATCAGCCAAAACATTATGCCCACCTGCCTAATATGCTGTTGGTCCTCCGTGTGCAGCCCCATACGCAGCAGGGTGCGATGCACTGTGTATTGTGACACATTCCTCCCGTGACCACCATTAACATTTTCTGTGACTTGTGCCACAGTCTTACTGCTCACAGAATCCTGGCTTAACCCTGGTGAGCTTGCTCCACTCGTGGAACTCTGTCCTGATGACTGTAACTTTTTCACCTCGCCTAGGCTCTCCGGACGCGGTGGGGGCTTAGCCACTGTGTTTAAGAAACATTTCAACTGCCGCCTCCTGAACGCTGATCATTTCTCCAGTTTCGAGGTGCAACTAATTAAAGTAGGCCTAGCCTATCCCCTCTTAATCGTTCTTGTGTATCGCCCACCAAAAATGCATAAGGACTTCATCACCCAATTTGCTGATTTGATTTCTAGCATTTTGCCCAAATTTGACCGGATCATGATTCTTGGTGACTTTAATATTCATGTTTGCTGTCCCACTAAGCCTCTTGTGAGTGAATTTATGCACCTGGTTGAGTCCTTCAATCTGACTCTTCACACCATGGGACCCACTCACAAGTTAGGCCATACTCTCGACCTAGTGTTATCGTCCGGATTCCCAATCTACAACATGGAAACTACTGAAGCCTGTCTATCGGACCACAGCGCTATCATCTCTGCCTTTATCTCCCGCAAAATCTCATCTCCCTGTTCGCTACTCCCGCGACATAAATTCATTGACTGCCAGTAAATTCTCCGAGGCTCTCACAGCTGCCCCCAACATCTGCACTATTGAGGCCTCTCCCCCCCATCTCAGCACTGAAGATCTCGCCTCTTTATTTAATATCACTTGCTCTTCCATCCTGGATTCTATCGATCCCCTTAAAATGAAAAAGCCTAAGCCCAAAAGTCGGCCTTGGCTCAATGACACCACCAAAGCCCTAAGAAGGGAGTGCAGAAAATCAGAAAGGAGGTGGAAATGTGACAAGCTTCAAATTTCCTTCGAAATTCTGAGAAACAATCTTCTCAAATACCAGGAAGCAGTAAAGTCTGCTAGAGCACAATACTTCTCCGACCTTATTTCCAAAAACTCTCATAACTCCAAGGTCCTATTTAGAACAATTACCTCTGTCATATGTCCTGCCCCCAGTACCAGCTTAGTTGGGTCCCCTGCTAAGTGCGAAGAATTCGCTAAATTTTTCACCAACAAAGTTGAGAACATTAGAATGAACATTTCCCCTCCCACCCGTGACCTAGCTGTCTCACTAGTCTGTTCATCTAAATTGGACTGCTTCCAACCCATCACTCTATCCTCCCTTGCAAAGCTTGTCTCCGCTATGAAACCTGCAACCTGCCCCCTTGATCCTGCCCCCACTGCCCTTCTGAAGGATGTCATTGCAATAGCCGGTCCCAGCATCCTCTCTATTATCAACAGGTCTCTGGCCACTGGCACTGTTCCAACCTGTTTCAAGCACGCGGTGGTCCAGCCCCTACTGAAAAAACCTAACCTAGACCCCACCTTGCCTAGCAACTACAGACCCATTTCCAAACTGCCATTCCTGTCAAAAGTCCTTGAAAAGGCAATTCTAAACCAATTAGTGCCCTACCTGCACCAAAACACCATCCTGGAAAGTTTCCAGTCAGGTTTCAGAGCCCACCACAGCACAGAGTCTGCCTTGTTGAAGGTACACAACGACCTGCTTCTCGCCATCGACACCGGCGACTGTGCAATCCTGCTCCTTCTCGACCTCAGCGCAGCGTTCGATACAGTGGACCACACTATCCTTATTGACCGTCTCCAGTACGCGGTTGGCATTGATGGCACTGCCCTGAGCTGGTTCGCTTCGTACCTCAAAGATAGGAGTTTCGCCATCAACATAGGCAGTTATTCCTCTGTTCCAGCTAGCCTCTCCTGCGGAGTTCCACAAGGCTCCATCCTAGGCCCCATTCTCTTCTCTCTATACATGCTCCCCCTTGGCCAAATCATTCAAAGGCACGGCATTTCTTTCCACTGCTATGCCGATGACACTCAGCTTTACCTCCCCCTGAAACCCAACAACCAGTCAAATTTAAACAGCCTCTTACACTGCCTTGAGGACATAAAATGTTGGATGGCACAGAACTTCCTCCAATTAAATGAGAGCAAGTCTGAGGTCATCCTATTCGGCCCCCCCGACTCCATAACAGGCAGTCTTGGAAGCCTATCCTGCCTAGTCAAACCGCATGTCAAAAACCTCAGCATGATATTTGACTCTGCATTAAAATTTGATAAGCAAGTCAACGCTGTGGTAAAAGCCAGCTTCTTCCAACTTCGTACCATAGCTAAAATCAAACCTTTCCTCCAATTCGACGACACAGAAAAAATCATTCACGCTTTCATTTCCTCCCGCCTAGACTACTGCAACTCCCTATACACTGGGATCAGCCAATCTTCCCTATCCCGCCTGCAACTGGTCCAAAACGCCGCAGCGAGACTCCTGACGGGTACCCGTAAAAGGGACCAGAATAAAATGAGGGGTTATGATTGTTAATTGAGCTGACCACAGGCTTAATTGGAACAACTGTGTCATTAGTACTTTAGTTTAATTCAGAGATACAGCATGGAAACAGTTCCTTCGCACAGGTAAACGCACAGAGTCTTTTACCCAGAGTAAGGAAAGGGAGAACCAGAGGACATGGGGTTAAGGGAAGGGGGGGAAAGATTTATTAGGAGCCTGAGGGGTAACTCTTTTCCACACAGAGGGTGGTGGGTGTATGCAACAAGCAGCTGGAGGAGGTAGGAGAGGCTGGTACTAACTACCATAATAACAAAGAGATATTTGGACAGGTACATGGATAGGCCAAGCGCAGGCAGGTGGGACTAGTGTGGTCAGGTCGACGTAGATTACCACACCTACAACAAAACCCAAACCTGTCAGGAGTAGTTGTGGGCATTCGATTCAATTTGAGATACCAGCTATCATGACAGATGTGTGTGGCGATTCATTCTTCCTTCGCACAATTAAAGCATGGAATAGTCTTCACCCTACTACAGTTACTCAACCAGACACAACTACATTTAAGGCAGCTCCTCTTCTTCAAGAAGCCCTTCTTGCTTAAGCCCATACTCTCACCTCTAGTTTAAATTCCATCTGGATTATTTTGGAGGACCAACAACCAAGATGAGGCATGTTAGTGTAAGAAAATAACTGCAGATGCTGGTACAAATCGAAGGTATTTATTCACAAAATGCTGGAGTAACTCAGCAGGTCAGGCAGCATCTCAGGAGAAAAGGAATGGGTGACGTTTCGGGTCGAGACCCTTCTTCAGACTGATGTCAGGGGGGGCTGGACAAAGGAAGGATATAGGTGGAGACAGGAAGATAGAGGGAGAACTGGGAAGGAGGAGGGGGAAGAGAGGGACAGAGGGACTATCTAAAGTTGGAGAAGTCAATGTTCATACCACTGGGCTGCAAGCTGCCCAAGCGAAATATGAGGTGCTGTTCCTCCAATTTCCGGTGGGCCTCACTATGGCACTGGAGGAGGCCCATGACAGAAAGGTCAGACTGGGAGTGGGAGGGGGAGTTGAAGTGCTCGGCCACCGGGAGATCAGGTTGGTTAAGATGAGGCATGTTAGTTGGCATGGGCAAGATGGGCCGAAGGGCCCGTTTCCCTGCTGTGTGACTCTATGACTATGTTACACCAGCGTCCACATGCACCTGCCAGATCTCGGCAGCATCCCACACTTGCACCCACACTCGGTCTCCATTGATTACACACAAAATGGCTGTGGACATTCGGAATGAAGTTCACAATGGCCCATTTGGAATCTGGCTGCATAATTCCATTGGAAGAGGGAAGTAGACTTCAAGCTGTTTATCATTTACTGGGAAAGCAAGACACACTCGCACACAAAACCCTGAATGCAAACAGCTTAGAGCAGATAAATCTGGTTTCATGAGCAGCCGTAAACAATATGTTAGAGTCTCATCAAACAGCTAGACAAACTGCACTGTTGTGTAAGCCAGCTTTAGAGTGCCTCGTTTATAGAAAAACAGGCTCCTCTCTGGCAAAATGCTCCGCTAAAATTACTGCAAAATCATTCCCCTTTTCAGCTATTGTTTAAGTTGACAGCATGCCCAAACATTGTGCAACACCTAGTTAGTGATCATCGGAACCCAAATTCCTTTGAGCAGGGGTGAGAATAATATAAGAAAATAACTGCAGATGCTGGTACAAATCGAAGGTATTTATTTCACAAAATGCTGGAGTAACTCAGCAGGTCAGGCAGCATCTCGGGAGAGAAGGAATGGGGTGAGGATAAGATTGTTAACAGCGCAGGAGGGACATTGAACTATTGGAAGGTACAGCATGGAAACAGGCCCTTCAGCACACTATCGATTGCCCGCTCACACTAGTTGTGCATTATCCCACTTTCTCATCCACTCCCTGCACACTGGGGAGATTTACAGAGGGCCGGTCAACCTGCAAACCCGCACGTCTATGGGACGTGGAAACCGGAGCACCTGGAGGAAACCCACGTGGTCACGGGGAGAACGTGCAAACTCCACACAGACAGCAGCCGAGGTCAGGATAGAACCTCTGTATTGTGTCTCTGGCACTGTGAGGCAAATAACACGATGCTGTAAGATGAACATGCTTCAAAGCCTATATCAGATCAATAATTATTAGAGCCTGCCCAACCTCTCTGTACAGCCCAAGCCCTCGAGTCCTGGCAACAGTTGCACAGCGGTAGAATTGCTGCCTTCCAGCGCTTGTAGCCCTGGGTTCAATCCTGACTACGGGTGCTGTCTGTGTGGAGTTTGCACATTCTCCCCGTGACCGCGTGGGTTTCCTACGGGTGCCCCGGTTTCCACATCCCAAAGACGGTTTCCATGAATCAATGGAGGGCCTGTTTCCGCACTGTACCTCTAAACTAAAATCCTTGCAAATCCTCTCTGCACTCTTTCCAGAACACTGTGGGATCACAATGATAAACACGTCTGAAATGCTTACATGGAGACCAGCTCTGGACCCTTGAACCTTTTGTAGAAGTATTCAACGAGGAACAAGCTCGGTTTATTTAATTGAGAAAGCTTCACCCCATGTTTAGAGAGAGAGAGAGAGTTAGAGAGAGAGAGTTAGAGGGAGAGAGTCAGAGAGAGAGAGTCAGAGAGAGAGAGTCAGAGAGAGAGAGTCAGAGAGAGAGAGAGTCAGAGAGAGAGAGAGTCAGAGAGAGAGAGAGTCAGAGAGAGAGAGAGTCAGAGAGAGAGAGAGTCAGAGAGAGAGAGAGTCAGAGAGAGAGAGAGTCAGAGAGAGAGAGAGTCAGAGAGAGAGAGAGTCAGAGAGAGAGAGAGTCAGAGAGAGAGAGAGTCAGAGAGAGAGAGTCAGAGAGAGAGAGTCAGAGAGAGAGAGTCAGAGAGAGAGAGTCAGAGAGAGAGAGTCAGAGAGAGAGAGTCAGAGAGAGAGAGTCAGAGAGAGAGAGTCAGAGAGAGAGAGTCAGAGAGAGAGAGTCAGAGAGAGAGAGTCAGAGAGAGAGAGTCAGAGAGAGAGAGTCAGAGAGAGAGAGTCAGAGAGAGAGAGTCAGAGAGAGAGAGTCAGAGAGAGAGAGTCAGAGAGAGAGAGTCAGAGAGAGAGAGTCAGAGAGAGAGAGTCAGAGAGAGAGAGTCAGAGAGAGAGAGAGTCAGAGAGAGAGAGAGTCAGAGAGAGAGAGAGTCAGAGAGAGAGAGAGTCAGAGAGAGAGAGAGTCAGAGAGAGAGAGAGTCAGAGAGAGAGAGAGTCAGAGAGAGAGAGAGTCAGAGAGAGAGAGAGTCAGAGAGAGAGAGAGTCAGAGAGAGAGAGAGTCAGAGAGAGAGAGAGTCAGAGAGAGAGAGAGTCAGAGAGAGAGAGAGTCAGAGAGAGAGAGAGTCAGAGAGAGAGAGAGTCAGAGAGAGAGAGAGTCAGAGAGAGAGAGAGTCAGAGAGAGAGAGAGTCAGAGAGAGAGAGAGTCAGAGAGAGAGAGAGTCAGAGAGAGAGAGAGTCAGAGAGAGAGAGAGTCAGAGAGAGAGAGAGTCAGAGAGAGAGAGAGTCAGAGAGAGAGAGTCAGAGAGAGAGAGAGTCAGAGAGAGAGAGAGTCAGAGAGAGAGAGTTAGAGAGAGAGAGTTAGAGAGAGAGAGTTAGAGAGAGAGAGTTAGAGAGAGAGAGTTAGAGAGAGAGAGTTAGAGAGAGAGAGTTAGAGAGAGAGAGTTAGAGAGAGAGAGTTAGAGAGAGAGAGTTAGAGAGAGAGAGTTAGAGAGAGAGAGTTAGAGAGAGAGAGTTAGAGAGAGAGAGTTAGAGAGAGAGAGAGTTAGAGAGAGAGAGCTAGAGAGAGAGAGTTAGAGAGAGAGAGTTAGAGAGAGAGAGTTAGAGAGAGAGAGTGAGTGAGAGAGAGTGAGTGAGAGAGAGAGTGAGAGAGTGAGAGAGTGAGAGAGTGAGAGAGTGAGAGAGTGAGAGAGTGAGAGAGTGAGAGAGTGAGAGAGTGAGAGAGTGAGAGAGAGAGAGAGCTAGAGAGAGAGAGCTAGAGAGAGAGAGCTAGAGAGAGAGCTAGAGAGAGAGAGCTAGAGAGAGAGAGCTAGAGAGAGAGAGCTAGAGAGAGAGAGCTAGAGAGAGAGAGCTAGAGAGAGAGAGCTAGAGAGAGAGAGCTAGAGAGAGAGAGCTAGAGAGAGAGAGTTAGAGAGAGAGAGTTAGAGAGAGAGAGTTAGAGAGAGAGAGTTAGAGAGAGAGAGTTAGAGAGAGAGAGTGTGAGAAAGTGAGAGAGTGAGAGAGTGAGAGAGAGAGAGAGAGAGAGAGAGAGAGAGAGAGAGAGAGAGAGAGAGAGAGAGAGAGAGAGAGAGAGAGAGAGAGAGAGAGAGAGAGAGAGAGAGAGAGAGAGAGAGAGAGAGAGAGCATCAAACGGAAATATTTCTCCAAAACTGGAACACAAAATTAATGTGTTGCAGGAGGGTATCTGTTTCATCAACCTGATTTAATTAGGATATTTTACACCACAATGAACAGAATTGATTTAATTTGTGCTTTGAAACTCTAAAGTTAGACCTGATTAAATCAATTGATTTAACCAGATCAATTACTGGCTGTTATGACAGTCATTTATTGATTGGAGCCATACCTATTTAAAAAATTTAAAACTTGTTTCTGCATCAGCAACAACTCATTATAACACTCAGCAAGGTTGCCTGCTTTCCAAAGATAGACACAAAAAGCTGGAGTAACTCAGCAGGTCAGGCAGCATCTGTGGAGAACATGGATAGGTAACGTTTCACAGAGTGCTGGAGTAACTCAGCGGGTCAGACAGCATCTCTGGAGAGAAGGAATGCGTGACGTTTCGGGTCGAGACCCTTCTTCAGACGGAGAGTCTGGGGAAAGAGAAACAAGAGAGAGAGACGATGGTAAAACATCTCGCTCTGTCTACATCGACGTCTAGATCTCTCGTTTCCCTTTCCCCCTGATTCTCAGTCTGAAGAAGGATCTCAACCCGAAATGTCATCCATTCCTTTTCCTCCAGTGATGCCGTCCGACCCACTGAGATACTCCAGCTTTGTGTCTATCTTCGGTTTCAACTAGCATCTGCCTGTGTTCCTCCCATTTACTGAGACCAGTCAAATCCCGCTGTTATCAGACAACTAAACCATTCTCCCATGACCCATCAAAGGGTTTTCATCCACTATCTGTACACTGTGGACAGCTTGATAGTCTTCTCTTTGACTGGATGCCAGGCAAACAAGAGCTTTTCACTGTTATGGTCATAAGGTCACGAGTGATAGAAGCAGAATTAGGCCATTCAGCCCTTCAAGTCTACTCCGCCATTCAATCATGGCTGATCTATCTCTCCCTCCTAACCCCATTCTCCTGCCTTCTCCCCATAACCCCTGACACCCGTTCTGATCAAGAATCTATCTATCTCTGCCTTAAAAATATCCACTGACTTGGCCTTCACAGCCGTCTGTGGCAAAGAATCCCACAGATTCACCACCCTTTGACTAAAGACTTGAGTTTAGTTTATTTTAATGATCACATGCACAGAGGTACAGCAAAAAGCTTTTGTTGCGTGCTATCCAGTCATTAGAAAGAGGAAGGTTACAATCAAGCTGCCCAGTGTACAAATACAGGATGAAGGGTAGAACGGTTGTGCTCTAGGTATCTCAAGTACACCCAACAATAAACAAAGAACATGTGTAGGAAAAAAACTGCAGATGCTGGTTAAAATCAAAGGAAGACATACAATGCTGGAATAACTCAGCGGGTCATGCAGCATCTCAGGAGAGAAGGAATGGGTGACTTTTCGGGTCTCGACCCAAAACGTCACCCGTCCCTTCTCTCCTGAGATGCTGCAATAGACAATGGGTGCAAGAGGAGGCCATTTGGCCCTTCGAGCCAGCACCGCCATTCAATGTGATCATGGCTGATCATTCTCAATCAGTACCCCGTTCCTGCCTTCTCCCCATACCCCCTGACTCCGCTAACCTCAAGAGCTCTATCCAGCTCTCTCTTGAATGCATTCAGACAATTGGCCTCCACTGCCTTCTGAGGCAGAGAATTCCACAGATTCACAACTCTCTGACTGAAAAAGTTTTTCCTCATCTCAGTTCTAAATGGCCTACACCTTATTCTTAAACTGTGGCCCCTTGTTCTGGACTCCCCCAACATTGGGAACATGTTTCCTGCCTCTAACGTGTCCAACCCCTTAATAATCTTATACGCTGCATGACCCGCTAAGTTACTCCAGCATTGCGTGTCTACCTAAACAAAGAACAGTCTGATCAATCTGAAGAAGAGTCTCGACCCGAAACGTCACCCATTCCTTCTCTCCAGAGATGCTGCCTGACCTGCTGAGTTACTCCAGCATTTTTTGTCTACCTGTGTGATTTGATTGAATTGCACACAGACATTCGCTGTATCTCTGCACACGTGACCATAACAAACCAATACCAATCTCGTGATACTTCACTGCCATAATTACCCAAGAACACTGATTGATGTTAAAATTAACTAATTGGTTGGCGTTGGCTGTAAACCATCCAAGGATAGTACCCGGCAAAAAGTGATTTATATTTATGTAGCATCACGATGTTATGGATTATTTAGTACACGAGAGAAACATTACTAAAACATTTCACGAGTGCCTTAGAGTTAGTGGAGAATTCGTCATATGAAGCCCCTCAGGCACCTGTCAAATCTTGCCCCTCGGACCTGAAACATTTGCTTGTATGCCCAACATTTGTCAAGTCAAGAGTCAAGAGTGTTTACTGTAATTGCCACATGTCCTGGCAATGGAACAATCCAATTCTTCAGCTCTTGGGGTGGCGCAGCGGTAGAGTTGCTGCCTCACAACGCCAGAGACCCGGGTTCCATCCTGACTTCGGGTGCTGTCTGTACGGAGTTTGGACGTTCTCCCTGTGACCACATGGGTTTCTCCGGGTGCTCCGGTTTCCTCCCACACTCCAAAGTAGTACAGGCTTCCAAGTTAATTGGCTTGGGTAAAATTGTCCCCAGCATGTAGATAGCGCTAGGGACAATTTGCGGCCTAACATCATGGAGCTGGCGGTCTTGCACGAGGCCGACTTTGAGCCCCACCGCGGGGCCGTGGACTTGCCATCGGAGCCTGCGATCCCTTGCCTGGGATCGAAGCTCCAACTGCGGCCTGCGGATTTCAACATCGAGGAGCTCGCAGTCTCGGGTAGAGACCGATGTCGGGAAGCTCCAAAGTCACGGGAGGTTCGACCAGCCCGGACCCGGAGTCCGATCGGCCGGCGCGGGGGAGCCGAGATCCCCCCGATGCGGGAGCTTGATCGCCCCGATGCGGAGGGCCCGACCACGGGAGCCAAGATCGTCTCGACAACAGAAAGCTCGAGACCCCCGACCGCGGGAGAACGAAGAAGGGAAGAGATTGAACTATTCTTCGCTGTCCATCACAGTGAGGAATGTGGAGGAGTCACTGTGGGGGACGTTTATGATAAAATGTATTGTCTGTGTTCTGTTGCTTATTATTGGTATGACTGTATGGCAAATCAAATTCCTCGTGTGTTGCTAAACACACTTGGTTAATAACGTATGATTATGATGATCATGGTTATGATAAAGACTGTTTTTTTGCCTGGCGGAAGATTATTTTTACATGTATTTATAAGTTTGGATCCACAAGTAAATTGTAATGATTGTATTTCTCTGGGTCAGACAATAAGCCTGGAAGGAAAGTGCTTCAAATAGTCGAATAGATTTTCTTATTTGTCAGTTAAATTGCAAGCCCAAGAATGTGTTTCCCCATTCAGTTTTATCACCACGAGTCACTAGCAATCTATTCTCCCTCTGGTGATGTGGAAAACAAACTGCTGAACTGTCCAAATGTGTCGGAAGGAACTGCAGACGCTGGCTTACACTGGAGATAGATGCAAGATGCTGGAGTAACTCAGCGGGACCGGCGGCATTTCCGGAGAGAAGGAATGGGTGACGTTTCGGGTCGAGACCCTTCTTCAGACCAGGAGCCAGGGGAGAGGGGGAGACAGAGATTCGGAAGGGCAAGTTGTGAAAATACTCATGGAGAATGTTGAATGGTTCATTCTTAGCCGAGGGGAAGGTGACAACGAGGCATAAACTCAGCAATATTTAATCAGGAGGACAGTGAAACAATAGACAATAGGTGCAGTAGGAGGCCATTCAGCCCTTCGAGCCAGCACCGCCATTCAATGCGATCATGGCTGATCATTCTCAATCAGTACCCCGTTCCTGCCTTCTCCCCATACCCCCTGACTCCGCTATCCTTAAGAGGTCTATCTAGCTCTCTCTTGAATGCATTCAGAGAATTGGCCTCCACTGCCTTCTGAGGCAGAGAATTCCACAGAATCACAACTCTCTAACTGAAAAAGTTTTTCCTCATCTCAGTTCTAAATGGCCTACCCCTTATTCTTAAACTGTGGCCCCTTGTTCTGGACTTCCGCAACATTGGGAACATGTTTCTTGCCTCTAAGGTGTCCAAGCCCGTTTCAATAAGATCTCCTCTCATCCTTCTAAATTCCAGCGTATACAAGCCTAGTCGCTCCAGTCTTTCAACTAGTCAGAGAACTAGGAAGGGGGAGGGATTGAGAGAGAGAGAGAGAGAGAGAGAGAGAGAGAGAGAGAGAGAGAGAGAGAGAGAGAGAGAGAGAGAAATCAAGGGTTACTTGAAGTTAGAGAAGTCAATGCTTATACCACTGGGGTACAAGCTGCCCAAGCGAAATATGATCAAAATATACGTCAAAGCAGAACAGCCAGACCAGATACAAATTAAATTAAACTGAGCAAGCCAACACAATGTCCAAAGATATAAATACAGTCACTGACAGTATAATTAATCCAGCCTACATAATCAATGAAGGATGCAGACGAGTCCTGGAAAGCTGGAGATGCTGAAGACAGGTGAACTTCCCATGTGCCACAGTCAAGATGATGTCAGTCAATGGAACATCCCCCAGGAAGAAGCAACAACAACACAACCCAATCCCACGAAGGCAGGCTCAACCAAAAATCCCAGAAGATCTCAGGTACAACAAAGGCATTCACTGGATTCCATTGTCTTGGTCACCACACCTGACTATCACCGGGGTGCAAGCACCAGGTTAATGATGGGATTCATTGCCACAGAAGGCTGTGGAGGCCACCAATGGATATGTTTAAAACAGAGATAGATTCTTGATTACTACGGGTGTCAGGGGGTTATGGGGAGAAGGCAGGAGAATGGGGTTGAGAAGCAAAGATAGATCAGCCTTGATTGAATGGCAGAGTAGACTTGATGGGCCGAATGGCCTAATTCTGCTCCTGTAACTTATGAAATAGTTAAATAATTGATATGGTTTCTGCGGGAAAGGACCATCCACAGTCATCCCATGAAGCAGTATTATTGATTTTATTATTTTCTGCATCTGTTAGCATGCCCGGATGGTTTAGAATCATGAAGATAGACACAGAGTGCTGGAGCAACTCAGCGGGTCAGGCAGCATCTCTGGAGGACATGGATAGGTGACGTTTCACAGAGTGCTGGAGTATCTCAGCGGGACAGGCAGCATCTGTGGAGAACATGGATAGGTGACGTTTCACAGAGTGCTGGAGTAACTCAGCGGGTCAGGCAGCATCTGTGGAGAACATGGATAGGTGACGTTTCACAGAGTGCTGGAGTAACTCAGCGGGTCAGGCAGCATCTGTGGAGAACGTGGATAGGTGACATTGCGGGTCGAGACCCTTTCTCAGACTTGTTTAGTATCATGTTGTGATATGTTACTACCACTCAAGAATTTCTCAGTCTGAAGGGTTTTTGACCCGAATCATCACCTATCCAAATCCTCCAGGAATGCTACCTGATGCACTGAGTTTCTTGGTTATTTGCTCAAGATGCCAGCTGTTGTATCTACCAACCCAGTGGGCTTGCTGATCTATATTTCTCATCGTGGAAAATACAAAAGCAACTCTTTTTACATCGTTGTTTTTGAGCTGTGGGTGTGAGCGTCATGGGCAGCATCTACTTTCCATTCGTAATTGTCCTCACTGCCCCATCTAAAACTTCCACCTTTCCTTCAATGGGCCAACCAGCACTGCATGTAATATTCCCAATGCAGCCTCACCAAAGTCCTGCATCATGAGGGGAAAATAGATCAGCCATGATTGAGTGGTAGAGTGGTCACAATGGGCTGAATGGCCTCATTTTTTTTTTAGATTTAGATTTAGAGATACAGCGCAGAAACAGGCCCTTCGGCCCACCGTGTCCATGCCGCCCAGCGATCCCCGCACACTAACACTATCCTACACACACTAGGGACAATTTTTTTTTTTTTACATTTGCCCAGCCATTTAACCTACAAACCTGCACGTCTTTGGAGTGTGGGAGGAAACCGAAGATCTCGGAGAAAACCCACGTAGGTCACGGGGAGAACGTACAAACTCCGTACAGACAGCGGCCGTAGTCAGGATCGAACCTGAGTCTCCGGCGCTGCATTCGCTGTAAGGCAGCAACACTACCGCTGCGCCACCGTGCTGCCCTTTGCTCCTATGTCTTATGGGCAAATTAATAGCAGAGTAGAGTTGAGAAGCTATTGGGCCCCAGTTTTTCCTCGCGCTATTTAGTTTTGGTTTGAGAGATACAACGCAGGAAGAGGCCCTTCGGCCCACCGAGTCCGCGCCGACCAGCGATCACCCTGTACACTAACACCATCCTACACAAAGCTTTTCACTGTACCTCGGTACATGGGACAATAAACTAAAACTGAACCGAAACTAGGGACAATTTTCCTATTTTACTGAAGTCAGTTAACCTACAAACCTGTACATCATTTTGCAGTGTGGGAAGAAACCAGAGAAAACTGTATTATAAATCGAACCCGGGTCTCTGGCGCTGTAAGGCAACAACTCTACCGCTGTGCCACCGTGCCACCCAATAAGTGCATAAACTAAACATGGATCCCGACAAGATTACCAGCAAATACAGCCATACTTTCAAACATCATCCATTGACAATTATACCAATTGTATGCAGAAACAGCAATATCTTGCTGGATTGATAAAAAATATTGAATCAATTAACACTGGATTGCCTCAATGTACAGACAGCAATAACTGCTCACAATGCATTTCAACAGGAGAGTTTTAAATAATGATTTTGGCATCACATCTGATGAAACATTTCCTGTAACTGGCTGATGGAGTTCCTATTTAACCAGTCGGCTCAGAATGGAAGTGTTTATCAATGACTGCTGTCTGATAGATGATCCCTCTCTGAACTCTCCACACAGCTATTTATACCGCCATGGACCAATGTCGTCTAAAGTTGCATTCAGTCCATCCAAAGCTTCAGATAGACCTCTGCACAGTTTAGAGATACAGCGCGGAAACAGGCCCTTCGGCCCACCGGGTCCGCGCCGACCAGCGATCCCCGCACATTAACACTATCCTACACCCACTAGGGACAATTTTATTTACATTTACCCAGCCAATTAACCTACAAACCTGCACGTCTTTGGAGTGTGGGAGTTAAACCGAAGATCTCGGAGAAAACCCACGCAGGTCACGGGGAGAACGTACAATAGACAATAGGTGCAAGAGGAGGCCATTTGGCCATTCAATGTGATCATGGCTGATCATTCTCAATCAGTACCCCGTTCCTGCCTTCTCCCCATACCCCCTGACTCCGCTATCCTTAAGTGCTCTATCTAGCTCTCTCTTGAATGCATCCAGAGAATTGGCCTCCACTGCCTTCTGAGGCAGAGAATTCCACAGATTCACAAACTCCATACAGACAGCACCCGTGGTCGGGATTGAACCCGGGTCTCCGGCGCTGCATTCGCTGTAAGGCGGCAACTCTACCGCGCCACACAGAGGTGTATTGAAACATAGAAGCATAGAAAATAGGTGCATGTGTAGCTTCTATGATCATCCACAATCAGTACCCCATGCCTGCCTTCTCCCCATATCCCTTGACTCCACTATCTTTTAGTTATCTTCTGTTGCTCTTTAATAGAGTCCCAATCCTCTGGTTTCCCACTCATCTTTGCTATGTTATACTTCTCCTTTATTTTTATACTGTCCTTGACTTCCCTTGTCAGCCACAGTTGCCTCTTACTCCCCTTAGAATCTTTCTTCCTCTTTGGATTGAACTGATCCTGCCCCATCTGTATTATTCGCAGAAATACCTGCCATTGTTGTTCCACCATCTTCCCTGCTAGGGTCTCCTTCCAGTCTACTCTGGCCAGCTCCTCTCTCATGCTTCCATAGTCCCCCTTGCTCAACTGCAATACTGACACTTCCAATTTTCCCTTCTCCCTCTCAAATTGTAGATTAAAACTGATCATATTATGATCACTACCTCCTAATGGCTCTTTTACCTCGAGTTTTCTTACCAAATCCGGTTCATTACACAACACTGAATCCAGAATTGCCTTCTCACTGGTAGGCTTCAGTACAAGCTGCTCTAAGAATCCATCTCGGAGGCACTCCAAAAACTCTCTTTCCTGGGGTCCATTACCAAGCTGATTTTCCCAGTCTACCTGCATGTTGAGATCTCCCATAACCACCGTAGCATTACATTTGCGACACGCCAATTTTAGCTCCTCATTCAACTTGCACCCTATGTCGAGGCTACTGTTTGGGGGCCTGTAGATAACTCCCATTAGGGTCTTTTTACCCTTACAATTCCTCATTTCTATCCATACTGATTCTACATCTCCTGATTCTATGTCACCCCTTGCAAGGGAGTGAATATCATTCCTCACCATCAGAGCAACCCCACCCCCTCTGCCCACCTGTCTGTCTTTTCTATACGTTGTGTACCCCTGAATATTCAGTTCCCAGCCCTGGTTCTCTTGTAGCCATGTCTCAGTGATTCCCACAACATCATACTTGCCAATGTCTAACTGAGCCTCAAGCTCATCCACTTTATTTTTTATACTTTGCGCATTTAAATACAACACTAACTTCGGTATTCACCTCCCCTCTCACAATTGGCCCTGACCTTACTCTCTTATCCCTTCTCAAATTTTCCTTCCCATTAATTCAGGAGTCTTTTGCAACCTTTCCTGTAATCACTCCCCCTTTAGCTCCATCTTCATATTCCCAATTTGTCAACCCCTCCCCCCCACTATTTAGTTTAAAGCCACACATGTAGCACTAGCAAACCTACCTGCCAGAATGTTGGTCCCCTCCAGTTAAGGTGTAACCCGTCCCTTTTGTACAGGTCACCCCTACCCCAGAAGAGATCCCAATGGTCTATAAATCTAAATCCCTGCACCAGCCCCTCAGCCATACATTCATATCCCCGATCTCCCTGTTCCTGCCCTCACTAGCACGAGGTACAGGTAGCAGTCCAGAGATAACCACCCGAGAAGTACTGCTCTTCAGTCTTCTTCCTAACTCCTTTAACTCGTGAAGCAGAACCTCCTTCCTCTTCCTCCCGACGTCGTTCGTGCCCACGTGCACAACTACTTCCGGCTGTTCACCTTCCCTCTCGAGGATGTTGTGAAGCCGCCCCGTGATGTCTTGAACCCTGGCACCAGGGAGGCAACAGACCATCCTCGAGTCTCGCCTGCCACCACAGAATCTCCTGTCCGCACCTCGGACAACGGAGTCACCCACCACTATGGCTCTGCCCGACGTCGGCCTCACTGGTCGAGTCTCATAGTTGGTATTAGAGCCACCGACCTGTCTGCCGTTCAGACAGGAAGCATCTTCTGCCCCGACAGCTCCCAAGAGGACGTACCTGGTTTCATTCGGCACAGCCACCGGTGAATCCTACACTCCACTTGCACTGCCCTTTCTCACAGTCAGCCATCTTTGCTCTTCCCGTATCCGTGGCATGACAACCTCACGGTAGGACCTGTCCAGGAAACTCTCGTCTTCCCAGATGGCTCTGAGGCCTGCCAGCTGCTTCTCCAGTTGCCCAACACGTTCACACAGGAGCTGCACCTGGACATTATTCCTACAGGTGTAGTTCCCAGAAGCTCCCTGCCTTCCCACATCCTGCAGGATGCACACAGCACCAACAAGCCTGCCATCTCTTCAGTGAGACAAATCACAAGTCAAAACAAGCATAGCCTCTCACCAAAGACTCACACTTCACTTCCAAGGCTGCTCTCAACAAGGCCACACTGCTACAGCGGCACTTACTTTTATCTGATACCTAATCAACTACTTTAGGGCTGATTAGTAAATTGATTAGTAAAGTACCTGAACCTGGGTCTTGGCGCTCCTTTTAAACGGCCTCTACCTGTGTCACCTTCTTTTGTCACAAACCTTACAGCCAATTAACTACCAACTCTGTTTTTCAACTGCCTGCTTCTCTGTATAATGCAAGTATAAGTCAATGGGTATTAATGCAGAGATGGACAGGGTCTTGATCAGTGCGGTTGTCAGGGGTTATGGGGAGAAGGCAGGAGAATGGGGTTGAGAGATAGATCAGCCGTGATTGAATGGCGGAGTAGACTCATTGGGCCGAATGGCCTAATTCTGCTCCTATGTCTTATACTCTGCTGAGAACAAAGAGTGACTGGACAGGGAAATGGGGTGAGAAGGAAGAGAGACCATTGGGACAATACATCAATCACTTGCATCTTTGTCGGCACCCAAGACGAGGCAAGTCTTTGTATAAAAGGTGGACACGACATGCTGGAGTAACTCAGCGGGTCAGGCAGCATCTCTGGAGAACATGGATAGGTGACGTTTCACAGAGTGCTGGAGTAACTCAGCGGGTCATGCAGCATCTTGGGAGAGACCGAATGGGTGATGTTTTGGGTCAAGACCCTTCTTCAGACTGATGTCAGGGGAGGATCCCGCCCCATAACGTCACCCATTCCTTCTCTCCCGAGATGCTGCTTGACCCGCTGAGTTACTCCAGTGTTTTGTGTCTACCTTCGATTTAAACCAGCATCTGCAGGTTTTTTTTCCCTACAACTCTTTGCATATTTGTGCTTTGTATGCAATACAAACTACCTGTGGCAATAAAGTATCAGGCGATATCTTTCCTGCCATGTGTTGAATATATACAACACAAAGAAACACTGTCAACAATCTGGAAGTTGTCTGAAGAAGGGTCTCGTCCCGAAACATCACCCATTCCTTCTTCAGTCTGAAGAAGGGTCTCGACCCCAAACGTCACCGATTCCTTCTTCAGTCTGAAGAAGGGTCTCAACCCAAAATGTCACCCATTCCTACATCAGTGTGAAGAAGGGTCTCGACCAGAAACGTCACCCATTCCTTCATCAGTGAAGAAGGGTCTCGACCTGAAACGTCACCCATGCCTTCCCGCCCGAGATGCTGCCTGACCCGCTGAGTGACTCCAGCATTTTGTGTCTACCTTCAATGTGATTAACAAGTTGAGCTTTGCTCTCTGGACAATCAGGAAACATGGATGAACAGGCAGTGACAGTACAGCATGGAGCTGTGATATTCGAGCACGGGAACCTCTCTCCTCGTGAAAGGTGCCTTGAAGACCTTTGTACAAACTTCTGTGCAAATTGGAAGCTGTTGGGTTCAGCGTGCATACGACTGTTGAAGGCTCAACTACAACTAATTAGGGAACGAAAGAAAAACTTAGCGGAGTTATGTTTCCCCATAGCTCAGAACATCCCAATACATCCTCCAACCAATTAAATACTTTTGAAGTGTAGTCACTGTCACACCTTTGAAAAGAACAATCTGCAAAGACAGCAATGAGATAAAGATCACCTCTTATTAGTGTTGAGCGTGGGATAAACATTAGTTGGACATTGGGAATCAATGTGGAGGAAAGAACTGCAGATGCGGGTTTAAATCGGAGATACACAAGATGCTGGAGTAACTCAGCGGGACAGGCAGCATCTCTGGAGAAAAGGAATGGGTGACGTTTCTTGTCAAGACCCTTCAAACCCATGGGTTCAGTATAAAGTGAGATCAAAGGTCTCTTTAAGCTTGAGACTGACTGTTAAGTACGTCGTGTATCTGACTGGCACTGAAGTCTGAAGAAGGGCCTCGACCCGAAATGTCACCCATTCCTTCTCTCCACAGATGCTGCCTGTCCCGCTGAGTTACTCCAGCATTTTGTGTCGACATTTGGAATCAATATTGTGCCTGGTTGCCATCTGAGCAGCTGGTTAGTTTATCAAGGAGAGCAGTAATATAATAGGGTCTTCATTAGTGTTGCCAACTGTCCCGTATTTTGGGCTAAATTAGTCTGTCCCGTACGGGACCGCCCTTGTCCCGTATTAGTAGGGTTGCCAACTTCCTCACTCCCAAATACGGGACAAAGGGTGACGTGCCCCATGTAACCTCACCCAGCCAGCGGCCACGTGCTCCCGCTCCACCGATGGCGGCCACCCGGGCCGGGATGCGGGTTGCATAGCGCGTGGCCGCTGGCTGGGTGAGGTCACGTGGGGCGCGGGGCGGTGACGTCACCTTGCCCCGTATTTGGGAGTGAGGAAGTTGGCACTTCACTGTATTACTCTGCACAGCGGCCTGAATGACCATTACAGAGAAGCAGATGCTGGTTCCCTTGTGTCAGAGATGCCCACTGTGATGAAAGATGCTCATCTTGCTGCATTTCCTGCCAACTCGTTCTACGTTCCAGTGATCTTGTCACATGCAGAAAGTTTTGGAAACGAACTTTTGCGATCGGCTCTTGAAGTGGTTTTGCTTCTCGTCGAGGAGTGGATGTTTCCAGTGATGGCTTGCAGTCAGCACTGGGTATCTCTATTTGCAGGTTTTGGAGCAAACAGATCAAAGCAGATAAGCTTGACAGGTGTCTCAGCACCTTGGACAATCCATTAGAACCTGTCACTTTTGATACGGCTTCAAACACCTCCAGAAATAGATTAAACTTCCCAGAAGAAGTCAGAATAGAAACGCGCCCTCTCCTGCATAGCCCTTCAGCATGGAAACAGGCCCATCGTCCCAACTTATCCACACCGACCAACAAGTCCCATCTACACCAGTCCCACCTGCCCAAGTTTGGCCCACATCCCTCTAAACCTGTCCTATCCATGTACCTGTCTAAATGCTTCTTAAATGTTGCAATAGTCCTTGCCTCAACTATCTCCTCCGGCAGCTCGTTCCACACACCCACCACCCTTTGTGAAAAAGTCACCCCTCAGGTTCCTATTAAATATTAGGAACCTGAGGGAAAAATGTTCTAACTCTATTAGAACCTGTCACTTTTGATTTGGCTTCAAACACCTCCATAAACGGTTTGATTACGCAAGTTCACAAGTGGTAGGAGCAGAGTTAGGCCACTCGGCCCATCAAGTCTACTCCTCCCTTCAAATCATAGCTGACCTTTCATTTCCCTCTCATCCTTGCCTTCTCCCCATAACCCAGGACATTTCAGGACAAAATTCCACTGGAGAAAAGAAATAGGTGACATTTCCTTTCTCTAGTCTGAAGGGTCTCGACCCAAAACGTCACCTATCCATGTTCTCCAGAGATGCTGCCTGACCCGCTGAGTTACTCCAGCACTCTGTGAAACGTCACCTATCCATGTTCTCCACAGATGCTGCCTGACCCGCTGAGATACTCCAGCACTCTGTGTCTATCTTCGGTTTAAACCAGTATCTGCAGTTCGCTTCCTGCACGATTGTGAAACTGATCCACACAAGAAAAACTGAACAAAGAGCAAGTGAGAATGGACTGCCATAAAGAAAAATAAACCACAGTTGTTTGTTTGTGGTCACCCTGAGCTTGGGATTAAAAAAAAGGAACTTGAAACAGCTCAGAGGGTTGCAGAGTGGCAACCTCACAGCGTCAGCGACCCAGGTTCCATCCTGATCGTTGGTGCTGTCTGTGTGGAGTTTGTACGTTCTCCCTGTGCCTGCATGGACTTCCTCCGGGTGCTCCAGTAGACAATAGACAATAGGTGCAGGAGGAGGCCATTCGGCCCTTCGAGCCAGCACCGCCATTCATTGTGATCATGGCTGATCATTCTCAATCAGTACCCCGTTCCTGCCTTCTCCCCATACCCCCTGACTCCGCTATCCTTAAGAGCTCTATCTAGCTCTCTTTTGGAAGCATCCAGAGAATTGGCCTCCACTGCCTTCTGAGCTGAACCTGATGGAAGTATATAAAATTCTGAGAGGCAGAGATAGTGTAGACAGTCAGAAACGTTTTCCCTGGATGGTAATATCAACTAGTAGAGAGCGCAGATTTAAGGTGAGAGGGGAAAGGTTTAAATATGTGCGGGGCAAACTATTTTACACAGAGGGTGGAGGATGCCTGAAGGGTCTCGACCCGAAACGTCACCCATTCCTTCTCTCCCGAGATGCTGCCTGACCCGCTGAGTTACTTTGCTCACACATGCCAAGGACATGTAGGTTAATCAGGACCTCAGTAAATTGCCCCCTAGTGTGCAGAATTTAGTCTGCCCCAGAATTTGGAAACCCGCCATTACTGACAGACACAAGACTTTCTTCTTTGGAGTGTTAAATTTCTAATTGGATGCTCAGCCATTTTACTTCTCTGTAACACCTACACCTCCGTCCCACCAACCAATCTAATACAACAACAACAACAGGAATTGCTGGAAAATTTCAGCAAGTCAGGCAGCATCTGTAGATAGAAAATCAGTCATGGTTTCTGCAAAAGACCCAAGAAATAAGGAAAGGGTAAAGTATGCTGGAACGTGTGGCTGGTGGGGGTTTTAGAAGGATGAGAGGAGATCTTATCGAAACGTATAAGATTATTAAGGGGTTGGACACGTTAGAGGCAGGAAACATGTTCCCAGTGTTGGGGGAGTCCAGAACAAGGGGCCACAGTTTAAGAATAAGGGGTAGGCCATTAAGAACGGAGATGAGGAAAAACTTTTTCAGTCAGAGAGTTGTGAATCTGTGGAATTCTCTGCCTCAGAAGGCAGTGGAGGCCAATTCTCTGAATGCATTCAAGAGAGAGCTAAATAGAGCTCTTAAGGATAGCGGAGTCAGGGGGTATGGGGAGAAGGCAGGAACGGGGTACTGATTGAGAATGATCAGCCATGATCACATAGAATGGCGGTGCTGGCTCAAAGGGCCGAATGGCCTCCTCCTGCACCTATTGTCTATTGTCTATTGTAAGGTTCAGACAATGCTGTGGTGAAATTTGCTGCTGACGTGGTTCTGCCCGACTAACACACTCTAGACAGAGAGGAAAAGAAACACAAGGGTTTGCAGGCAGTCTGCAATTTAGAAGGATGAGAGGGGATCTTAGAAACATAGAAAATATTTGCAGGAGGAGGCCATTTGGCCCTTCGAGCCAGCACCACCATTCATTGTGACCATGGCTGATCATCCACAATCAGTAACCCGTGCCTGCCTTCTCCCCATATCCCTTGATTCCTCTAGCCCCTTGAGCTCTATCTAACTCTCTTTTTAATTCATTCCTGTGAATTGGCCTCCACTGCCCTCTGTGGCAGAGAATTCCACAAATTCTTATAGAAACATATGCAATTCGTAAAGGATCGGACACGCTAGATGCAGGAAAAATGTTCCCGATGTTGGGGGAGTCCAGAACCAGGGGTCACAGTTTAAGAATAAGGGGTAGGTAATTTAGGACCGAGATGAGGAAAAACTTTTTCACCCAGAGAGTTGTGAATCTGTGGAATTCTCTGCCACAGAGGGCAGTGGAGGCCAATTCACTGGATGTATTCAAGAGAGAGTTAGATTTAGCTCTTGGGGCTAACGGAATCAAGGGATGTGGGGAAAAAGCAGGAACGGGGTACTGATTGTGGATGATCAGCGATGATCATATTGAATGGCGGTGCTGGCTTGAAGAGCCGAATGGCCTCCTCCTGCACCTATTTTTTTCTATGTTTCGATGTAATGGTCCTCATGTAAACCTGATATCGAGACCATAAGGCTGCCACACGCCCAGGCCAAGGATGTGTCGCACCTGGAGCCTGTGATGGTCTCATTGTCACAGTGCAGGAGGTCACAGCAGACAGATCAGAGTGGGAGGGTGAATTCACTTGTGTGGACTGTTTTGCTTTCCACAGATGCTGCCTGACCCTCTAGCACTTGCCAGCACAGTCAGATTCAGATTCTCTGCACGTTCATTATCAATTATCCAAAACATCAATCTTATGTTTCAGTTGCTAAAAGTTATGTTTTATCCACAACAATATTCTTCGGTCTGCATTGCCAATATGTTGGGCTCGAGAAATTGTTCAAAATACCAACCGTAACTATTGAAGGGATGAAGATGTCAGAGACTAGAAACCGTAGGCTAAAGGTGAGAGGGGCAAAGCCGAAAGCAATGTGTGGGGCACGTTGTTTTTACACAGAGGGTTGAGGGGGCCTGGAACGAGCTGGCAGGAGTGGTGGTGGAGGAAGATACTATAGTGACGTTTAAGAAGCTCTTGTAAGGAAATAACTGCAGATGCTGGTACAAATCAAAGGTATTTATTTACAAAATGCTGGAGTAACTCAGCGGGTCAGGCAGCATCTCAGGAGAGAAGGAATGGGTGACGTTTCGGGTCGAGACCTTTCTTCAGACACTTCTTCTTTAAGAAGCTCTTGGATCGGCACATGGACACGCAGGGAATGGAGGGGCATGAGTTATTTGGAGTTTAAAGTGATGAGTGGAGCAAATATTTATACGCGGCAGGGGAGGTGCCTGAAACACTGCCAGTGGGTGAAGGCTCACTTAACAAGTTTCCAAAGCTGACAATGGCCTTTCAGCAGAGCAAGTAATAAATAAGATATTGCATCTTACACACCAGTGAGAAATATAAAACTTAATGAGTTTTTTTTTTTTTTTTTTACAGTCCATGTCTGGTAATCTTGTACTGAAATCTAATACTCTTAAATCAGCTGAAAAGGTGCAAATACCTAAATCTCCAGGATTATTGCCCAGTCACTGTCTGGTCCATCATGGGTACTGACCTCAAGTCAAGTTTATTTGTCACATACATATACAAGATGTGCAGTGAAATGAAAGTGGCAATGCCTGCGGATTGTGCTAAACGACAAAACACAATAGAATGTTAACACAAAAAATAAATTAATACAGTAAATTAAATTAGTCCCTGGTGATATGAGAGTTAACAGTCCTGATGGCCTGTGGGAAGAAACTCCGTCTCATCCTCTCCGTTTTCACAGCGTGACAGCGGAGGCGTTTGCCTGACCGTAGCAGCTGGAACAGTCCGTTGCTGGGGTGGTAGGGGTCCCCTACCGCGGCACGGTAGCGCAGCGGTAGAGTTGCTGCTTTACAGCGAATGCAGCGCCGTCGACTCAGGTTCGATCCTGACTACGGGTGCTGCACTGTCAGGAGTTTGTACGTTCTCCCCGTGACCTGCGTGGGTTTTCTCCGAGATCTTCGGTTTCCTCCCACACTCCAAAGACGTACAGGTATGTAGGTTAATTGGCTGGGTAAATGTAAAAATTGTCCCTAGTGGGTGTAGGATAGTGTTAATGTACGGGGATCGCTGGGCGGCACGGACTTGGAGGGCCGAAAAGGCCTGTTTCCGGCTGTATATATATGATATGATATGATAATGTTGCTGGCTCTGGATCTGCACCTCCTGATGTATAGGTCCTGCAGGGGGGCGAGTGTAGTTCCCATGGTGCGTTCTGCCGAATGCACTACTCTCTGCAGGGCCTTCCTGTCCTGGGCAGAGCTGTTCCCAAACCAGATTGTGATGTTCCTGGACAAGATGCTCTCTACAGCCCCAGAGTAGAAGCACTGAAGGATCCTCAGAGAGACTCTGAATTTCCTCAGCTGTCTGAGGTGGTAAAGGCGCTGCTTTGCCTTACCCACCAGTGCGGCAATGTGTGTTGTCCATGTCAGATCCTCTGTGATGTGGACTCCCAGGTATTTAAAGCTGCTCACCCTATCCACAGTCGACCCATTTATCTCTAGTGGCGTGTACGTCCTCGGATGTTGAGCCCTTCTAAAGTCTACAATCAGCTCCTTAGTTTTTGTGACATTCAAGAGGAGGCTGCTGTCTTGACACCAGAGTGCCAGATCAGCCACCTCCTCCCGGTAGGCCTTCTCATCGTTGTCAGAGATCAGGCCCACCATCACAGGTCTGACCTCCCCACCATCTGCCCGGTCCATCGCAGGTCCTGACCCCCCCACCATGGAAGGTCCATCACAGGTCCTGACCTCCCTACGCCTCAATTTTCAACACTTCCGTCAGATCTCCCCACAACTGCTGACGTTCCAGTCAAAACAATCCAAGTCGGTCCAGATTCACTTACACCTAGAGACATAAGGAGCTGCAGGTGCTGGGCAACTAAAAAAGGACAAAGCGCTGGAACAACTCAACAGGTTACTGAAGAACACGGACAGGTGATGTTCTGGGTCAGGGGTCTGATGGCCCCCACCCAAAACGTCACCTATCCATGTTCTCCACAGATGCTGCCTGACCCGCTGAGTTACTCCAATGCTCTAATCCAAACCTCTTCTGCACTCTCTCCAAAGGCTCCACAGCGTTCCTGCGTTTAGCAAATGCCTTTTGAAAATGTACAATTACATCTGCCTGTTTCAACTCCTCAATCATTTCATTATTGATATTGGATTATTCTCAAGTGTACCGAGATACAGCGAAAAGCCCAGGTGTGTAGGTTGTCCTGTTAGATCATGCTTTACATGCACAAGCCATACACGTACAATTAGCCTTGCAAAGAGAAAAATATAGTTTCATTTAGAGACACAGCATAGAAACATGCCCTTCGGCCCATCGACTCCATGCCAACCGGAGATCACCCTTACACCAGTCCTATCCTACACATCAGGGACAATTCACAGAAGCCAAGTAACCTACAAACCCACACATCTTTGGGAGATGGGAGGAAACCGGAGCACCCGGAGAAAACCCACATCATCTCAGGCAGAGCGTGCAAACTCCGTACAGACAGCACCCCAATCAGGATGGAACGCGGGTCTCTGGCGCTGCGAGGCAGCAACTCTAATTCTGCACCATTGTATTACAGCAATTCAAGAGAAAACCCCCCAGGATCTGCAGTAAGGACGATGGAAAATCTATACTGCAGCTTAGCGGAGGGCCGCTCCGTTTAGTCTATCGACTACGGGCGCCGTCTGTACGGAGTTTGTACGTTCTCCCCGTGACCTGCGTGGGTTTTCTCCGAGATCTTCGGTTTCCTCCCAAACTCCAAAGACGTACAGAAATGTAGGTTAATTGACTGGGTAAATGTAAAAATTGTCCCTAGTGTGTGTAGGATAGTGTTAATGTGCGGGGATCGCTGGGCGGCGCGGACTCGGTGGGCCGAAGGGCCTGTTTCCGCGCTGTATCTCTAAATCTAAAAATCTTTTTTAAATGGTCACGTGTACCGAGGTACAGTGAAAGGCTTTTGCTCAGTAGTCTGATGGCAACAGGGAAGAAACTGTTCTTAAATTTGCAATACGCGCTTTCAAGTTTCTGTGCCTACTGCCCAGTGGGAGAGGGGAAAGGAGGAAATGGCCGAGGTGCAAAAGGCCTTTAATTATGTTGTCCGCTCTCTCTCTCGAAGCAGCGTGAAGTGTAGATGGAGTTGAGGGGCAGGGGGGGGGGGCTGGCCTGTATGATGGGCTTTTGTATCTATCACTCGACAGGAGAGGGGAACATTCAATAAATTATAGAGGATTTCTCTTCATTATTTCCATCTTCATCAACAGTGGCATAAAAATCATCCATCAATATATTATTTAAGATGACAACTGCACTTGAAAAGCCAAAGATTTATATTTTCGGTCAATGAATTTATTTCCAACTGCACCAAGAAGTTTAGATCTTGTACTACCTTGCTTTATTATTAATATTTATTCAGTGTGCTTTGAAATTATTTATTAACATTCAGTTCCATAAGGTTCCTGTGGTGTTCCTCAGTAATACAGATGCCTTTCTGAAGAGTAGAATTTATTCATTTTTGACAAAAATCGAAGTTGCAATGTTAATAAAATTGTGTCATATACCAACAGTTTCTTTGTGTAACACTCTTATTTCCACATTAACCTTCAAAATGAATAATGCTTCCACTAAAGCGAACTAATCCAGGATGATGTTTAAAAAATATTATTATATTAATAGATACAAGAACATTATGTCTCTTAACATAAGATGCAACCCTTATATTCCCCTGAAGTCGGGTGGTACAAGAGACGGTGGGAACCTGATGGCGTTTCCTTGCAACTACAACTTTGTCAATCTTGTTTGTGGACCTCATGGCTTGGGAGTGCTTCGTTTTTAGTGACACAGTGCGGAAACAGGCCCTTCGGCCCAACGAGTCCGCACCAACCAGCGATCCCCACACACTAACACTACCCTACACACATTAGGGACAATCTTTACATTTATACCAAGCCAACTAACTTACAAATCTGTACGTCTTTGGAGTGTGGGAGGAAACCGAAGTTCTCGGAGAAAAACTACATAGGGAGAACGTACAGACTCCGTAGTCGGGATCGAACCCGGGTCTCAAGGTGCTGCAAGGCAGAAACTCAACCGCTGAACCACCGTGCTGCCAGTGTAACCTGGGCACCTAACTACATCGCGTTTTGGACTGCCTACAGGTGTTGGAGGGAGAGAATGGTTCGGATATAAACAAGGAACTGCAGATGCACGGTTAAACAAAAGGACAGATAGTGCTGGAGTAACTCAGTAGGTCAGGCAGCATCAGTGGAGAACATGGATAGGTGACATTTCAGGTTAGGACAATTTACCATGGTTTGCAGTAGTCTGCTTCGTCATAGAACAGAGTACAGCACAGGAACAGGCCCTTCGGCCCAAAGGCTCTCTGGGCCTACACTGTGCTGCCTCAAGAAGGTGACGTCTACCATCAAGGACCCCCGCCATCTGAGCTAAGCTGCTCGCTGCTACAATGGGCAGGAAGTACAGAAGCCTGATGTCCCACTCCATCAGCTTCAGGAACAACGACTTTCCTACAACTGAACAGCGCCCGGTGCGGCTCGGCCGCGGGGCCTTCCATCGCCCGGTGCGGCACGGCCGCGGGACACCATTCTGCTTTAGTTAAACATTTTGTTCAAGATGGCCGCGCCGTTGTGTTTGGCTGCCTGCCACTGTATGTTTCTTTTTTTTTCTTCCTAATCAGATGTGCAGCACTTTGGTCAACGTGGGTTGTTTTTAAATGTGCTATACAAATAAAATTGACTTGACCTGACTGTCTGGAGCTAAAATGTCGGAAACCTAGAGTGTCGTGACCTACACTATCGGGACCTACAGTGTCGGGGCCTACAGTGTCGGGGCCTATAATGTCGGAGCCTACAGTGTCGTGACCTACACTATCGGGACCTACAGTGTCGGGGCCTACAGCACCACCCAGGCCTAATACCGTATTAGGCCTGGAGGACGCTGTGGGCCCCGACACTGTAGGCCCCGACACTGTAGGCCCCGACACTGTAGGCCCCGACACTGTAGGCCCGGACAGTGTAGGCCCCGACACTGTAGGCCCCGACACTGTAGGCCCCGACACTGTAGGTCCCGACAGTTTAGGTCACGACACTCTAGGTTTCCGATGTTTTAGCTCTGGACAATGTAGGCCCGGAGGCCCTGGCACCGCCTGATGGAGGTTGCTACACAACCCGCCTCCCGGCCCGGGCGGCTGCCGTTGTAGAGCGGGAGCACGTGGCCGCTGGCTGGGTGAGGTCACGTGGGGCGCGTGGAGGTGACGTCACCCTTTTTCCCTTATTTGGGAGTGAGGAAGTTGGCAACCCTACTAATACGGGACAACGGCGGTCCCGTACGGACAAACTAATTTAGCCAAAAATACGTGATGTCCCGGCTAATACGGGACAGTTGGCAACCCTAGGTGCAACCAAAACAAAGTCCACAGTTGCTGAGGTCAGTGTTGTGCGGTGTTCAAGAGCCTGATGGTTGCTGGGAAGAAGCTGTTCTTGAACCTGGAGGTCACGGTTTTCATGCTCCTGTACCTTCTCCCCATGGTAGTATTGGGTCCATTTGGTGCATCTATTTGGCATCTCAGGATGCTATGACTTAGACCCTGTAAATTGGCTTCTGTAAATTGTAAATTGTTCCTAATGTGTAGGATAGTGCTAGTGTACATGGATCGCTGGTCAGCACGGACTCGGTGGGCCGAAGGGCCTGTTTCCGCACTGAATCTCTAAAAAAAATTGTTAATTCTTATCGAAACTTATAAGATTATTAAGGGGTTGGACACGTTAGAGGCAGGAAACATGTTCCCAATGTTGGGGGAGTCCAGAACAAGGGGCCACAGTTTAAGAATAAGGGGTAGGCCATTTAGAACTGAGATGGGCGGCACGGTAGCGCAGCGGTAGAGTTGCTGCTTTACAGCGAATGCAGCGCCGGAGACACAGGTTCGATCCTGACTACGGGTGCTGCACTGTAAGGAGTTTGTACGTTCTCCCCGTGACCTGCGTGGGTTTTCTCCGAGATCTTCGGTTTCCTCCCACACTCCAAAGACGTACAGGTATGTAGGTTAATTGGCTGGGTAAATGTAAAAATTGTCCCTAGTGGGTGTAGGATAGTGTTAATGTACGGGGATCACTGGGCGGCACGGACTTGGAGGGCCGAAAAGGCCTGTTTCCGGCTGTAGATATATGATATGATATGATATGATATGAGGAAAAACTTTTTCAGTCAGAGAGTTGTGAATCTGTGGAATTCTCTGCCTCAGAAGGCAGTGGAGGCCAATTCTCTGAATGCATTCAAGAGAGAGCTAGATAGAGCTCTTAAGGATAGCGGAGTCAGAGGGTATGGGGAGAAGGCAGGAACGGGGTACTGATTGAGAATGATCAGCCATGATCACATTGAATGGCGGTGCTGGCTCGAAGGGCCGAATGGCCTCCACCTGCACCTATTGTCTATTGTCTATTAATACATTTGCAAGAATTGGTTTGGTTCCTACCATGGATGTTAACTAATGGTGAAACGATTCCATAAAGCATTTCTTTCCATGTTTATCATGAGAAATCTAAGCTTTCACTGCAAAACCAAAGCATTGATTAGGTTTAGTTAATTGCACAATGTTCTTCTATTCATTTCTTCGTCCATTCTGGGCGATCTCAGGTCACATCTCCAGAGGTGATATTGAAGTAAAAGGTCATGGATGTCGTTGGCCAATGAGATATTTAAAACCTCACACCGTTATTCAGAGAAGAACAAGAAATTTTCCATCAAAATTTACAGCCAGAAATTGATGGACTAATTGCTGTTTATGGGATCCTACAGTGTGAAGATTGCTGCTGTGCCTGCCCAGATATCAACGTTGAACGTGTGCAACATAATTTGTTCTGTCAAACCCCTTGGGTTTCTCATGAGATGATAAAGCAGCATATGAATGAACAGGCTTGTGTTATTACTGTTGGCCCAGGCAGGTTCCAGGCTGAGTGTTGAGTCAGAGGTGAACGCAATGAGCTCTCACGCACGCACTTCAATACTTACACCTTATTAAACACACCAAACATTTATTTCTACGTTATGAATTTGTCTTTTACAAAATACAAACCATCGCATCCAAAATGTGCAAGTGAGCCTCAGGAAGTCTCACTGTTTAAGAACTCAGGTTCGATCCTGACTACGGGCGCCGTCTGTACGGAGTTTGTACGTTCTCCCCGTGACCTGCGTGGGTTTTCTCCGAGATCTTCGGTTTCCTCCCACACTCCAAAGACATACAGGTATGTAGGTTAATTGACTGGGTAAATGTAAAAATTGTCCCTAGTGTGTGTAGGATAGTGTTAATGTGCAGGGATCGCTGGGTGGCGCGGACTTCGGTGGGCCGAAGGGCCTGTTTCCGCGCTGTATCTCTAAATATAAACAGGTACATGAATAGGACAGGTTTGGAGGGATTTGGACCAAGCGCAGGCAGGTGGGACGAGTGTAGCTGGGACATGATGGGCAAGTTGGGCCGAAGGGCCTGTTTCCACACTGTATAAGTCTACGACTCTATAAGACATCGTCATGAAGTACAGTTGGATTTTTTATAAACATGTTGACTTCTCCAGTATATTCTTGGAGTGAGTAAACAATCCCAAAGGAAACGTGTAGGAAGGAACTGCAGATGCCGGTTTAAACCGAAGACAGACACAAAATGCTGGAGTAATGCATTCAAGAGAGAGCGAGATAGAGCTCTTAAGGATAGCGGAGTCAGGGGGTATGGGGAGAAGGCAGGAACGGGGTACTGATTGAGAATGATCAGCCATGATCACAATGAATGGCGGTGCTGGCTCGAAGGGCCGAATGGCCAGTCTCCTGCACCTATTGTCTATTGTCTATTGTCTATTGTCTCTTGTCTATTGTAACTCAGCGTCTCTGGACAGAAGGAATAAGTGATGTTTTGGGTCAAGACCCTTCTTCAGACCGAAATATATCCGCGCTGATGATGCTGTTGTTAAAGGTTGATACCAACGTCAAAAATAAACATGGGAACTAATGCTTTATGGAAGAATAATTACAGCAAGGTTGGAACCAAACCAGTTACTGCCAAGTCACTGGTCAAGTTTTTTATGTTTATTAGTCATAGGAGCAAAATTAGGCCATTTGGCCCATCAAGTCTACTTCACCATTCAATCATGGCTGATCTATCTTTCCCTCTCAACCCCATTCTCCTGCCTTCTCCCCATAACCTTTGACACACTTACTAATCAAGATCCTATCAATCGCCACTTTAAAAACACCCAATGTCTTGGCCTCCACAGCTGTCTGTGGCAACAGATTCACCACCCTCT
The DNA here is from genome assembly GCF_053455715.1 of Rhinoraja longicauda. Taxonomy (NCBI): domain Eukaryota; kingdom Metazoa; phylum Chordata; class Chondrichthyes; order Rajiformes; family Arhynchobatidae; genus Rhinoraja; species Rhinoraja longicauda. The sequence goes on along the minus strand of NC_135966.1, from coordinate 1,696,903 downwards.
GGCTAAAGAAATTCCTCCTCATCTCCATTCTAAAGTCATGTCCTTTTATCCTGAGGCTATGACCTCTTGTCTTAGACTCTCCCACTAGTGGAAACGCCCTTTCCACATCCACCCTATCCAGGCCTTTCACTACTTGGTAGGTTTCTATGAGGCTCCCCCGCCCGTCCTTCTGAACTCCAGCGAGTACAGGCCCAGTGCCGTCAGACGGTCCTCATACGAATGTGCTGGGAGAAGGCAAAGGGAAGTTTGAGAAAGAATGTCAGAGAACAGAAAATTATCTTGGATACTCGTGGACCGGCAGGTGCTAGAATCTTGAGCCAAGCACAAAGTGCTGGAGGAACTCAGCAGGTCAGGCAGCACCTGCGGAGAGAATGGACAGATGATGTTTTTAGATCAGGACCCTTCTTCAAATAGAGGAAATTAGAACGTTGGTTGCAGATTTAGTGGTCACCTCCTCTAACCATGTTACACAATGTGGGCTGATTTCAAACACGAATAGCTTTTAGTTTTAGAGTTTAGAGATACAGGCTCTTCAATCCATGGACTCCACACCGACCAACATTCACCCGTATTTATTCACAAAATGCTGGAGTAACTCAGCAGGTCAGGCAGCATCTCAGGAGAGAAGGAATGGGCGACGTTTTGGGTCGAGACCCTTCATCAGTCTGAAGAAGGTCTCGACCCGAAACGTCGCCCATTCCTTCTCTCCTGAGTTGCTGCCTGACCTGCTGAGTTACTCCAGCATTTTGTGAATAAATACCTTCGATTTGTACCAGCATCTGCAGTTATTTTCTAACAATCACCCGTATACTAGTTCTATGTCCTACACACTACGGGCAACTCTAGTTTAGTTAGTTAGTTTAGTTAGTTTAATTTATTGTCACGTGTACCGAGTGAAAAACCTTTGGGTGCGTCCTAACCAGTCAGCGGAAAGACAATACACGATTACAATCGAGCCGTCCACAGAGTACAGATACATGACAAAGGAATAACGTTTAGTGCAAGGCAAAGCCAGTTAAAGTCCGATCAAAGATAGTCTGAGGGTCACCAATTGAGTTCAGGACTGCTCTCTAGTTGTGGTGGGATGGTTCAGTTGATTGAGCTGCATCACTAGTTCACCCTGAATTAAACAATAACCCAACCACTTTGGTCAGAGGCTTCTTCTATCATCATCTTGGGGGGTGAGCACTGAGCGGGAGCTGAGTTGGATTAGTGGTACTGACACCGAGGGGTGTGGGGCGGGGAGTAGTGTCAGTGACTGCGATAGCCACTGTGCTTCCATTGACTCTTCTCCATCTACAACGCTCATCGCAAGTGTAATTAAATATTTACCACCCGCCCACAGGGGACAACCTTGGTGACAGAGCACAATATTATTCTAGACAGTTATTGCTGACAGGTTCCCACATCATCCATGCTCTCCACTGGTGACATACTGCCCCCAAATCACCACCAAGGCCGGGAGCACCATCACTACACAGCAACATGGTCGCCTAGTCACACACCCACACACCACCGATCAGCCAAAACATTATGACCACTGACAGGCGAAGTGAATAACATTGATTATCTTGTTACAATGGCACCTGTCAAGGGGTGGGATATATTAGGGACCAAGTGAACAGTCAGTTCTTGAAGTCGATGTGTTGGATGCAGGAGAAATGGGCAGGAGTAAAGACCTGAGCGACTTTGACAAGGGCCAAATTGTTATGGCCAGACGACTGGGTCAGAGCATCTCTGAAACGGCAAGGCTTGTGGGGTGCTCCCGGTCAGCAGTGGTGAGTACCTACCGACAGTGGTCCGAGGAGGGACAAACCACAAACCGGCAACAGACAGGGTGTTGGGCGCCCAAGGCTCATCGATGCGCGAGGGCAACGAAGGCTATCCCGTCTGGTCCGAACCGACAGGAGGTCGACTGTGGCACAAGTCACAGAAAATGTTAATGGTGGTCACGGGACAAATGTGCATCGCACCCTGCTGCGTATGGGGCTGCACACGGAGGACCAGCAGCATATTAGGCAGGTGGTCACAATGTTTTGGCTCGTCAGGTCGTAATGTTTTGGCTGATCGGTGCATACCGCCATTGGACAACACTGAATTCTCTAATTTTCAGTAACTAACCTACAAACAACCAACATAGTGACACAGTGTGGAAACAGGCCTTTCAGCCCATCTTGCCCACGCCGGCCAACATGCCCCATCTACACCAGTCCCACCTGCCTGCATTTGGCCCACATCCCTCTAAACCTATTCTATCCATCTACCTGTCTAAATGTTTGTTAAACGTTATGATAGCACCTGTAACAATTTCTGTTAATGAAGAAACATAACTTCTAAGAAGTCCAAATTGCAACAACACTTAACCTCATGTGTGTTAACCTACTTCAATCGGACTTGTTAGTTGAGAAAAGCATAATTTTGGCAATCTGTTCTTTAATGGAAATCCCTCCTTCCTCAATCAGTGTGTCAGCTGAGAAAATAATGTCAACCAAATTCTGGCCTGGAATTTTGAAATGTTTTTAGAGGATTTTGTTCTATGTTCAAGGAAAGACTCAAAAGTCTGCAGTAACTCAGCAGGTCAGGCAGCATCTCTGGAGAACATGGATAGGTGACGTTTCACAGAGTGCTGGAGTAACTCAGCGGGTCAGGCAGCATCTCTGGAGTACATGGATGGGTGACGTTTCATGTGAAGAAAGACTGGATAGACTCGGCTTGTACTCGCTGGAATTTAGAAGATTGAGGGGGGATCTTATAGAAACTTACAAAATTCTTAAGGGGTTGGACAGGCTAGATGCAGGAAAATTGTTCCCAATGTTGGGGAAGTCCAGAACAAGGGGTCACAGTTTAAGGATAAGGGGGAAGTCTTTTAGGACCGAGATGAGAAAGTTTTTTTTCACACAGAGTGGTGAATCTGTGGAATTCTCTGCCACAGAAGGTAGTTGAGGCCAGTTCATTGGCTATATTTAAGAGGGAGTTAGATGTGGCCCTTGTGGCTAAAGGGATCAGGAGGTATGGAGAGAAGGCAGGTACAGGATACCGAGTTGGATGATCAGCCATGATCATATTGAATGGCGGTGCAGGCTCGAAGGGCTGAATGGCCTACTCCTGCACCTATTTTCTATGTTTCTATGTTTCTATGAGTTTACTGTCACGTGTACCAGGGTAGAGGGAAAAGCGTTTGTGGTGTGGACCTGGTCTTGCACTGTTCTATGTTCTATGACTTTGTACAAAATAAAGTTATATTTGAGATCTCAAGCATTTACATTCTGCAGTCGGTTGATATTTGCTGGAAACTTTATTGGATTCCTGAAACTCTGAGCCCAGAGTCGAACATATTCACCATTTGAAAGGTTCTGGAAGCGAAGGTGATTATTTAGGTGGATCCTGTAATTGTGCATAATCCTTTAGATATTTGCTAGTCCCTCATGCCTCCTCAGGAATGTACTATGGCCAACGTTTAATTGAATGCAAGACATGGGCGCATCAGATAATGGTTTAATCAATACTGCTGATCCTCCCTTATTGCAAGCTTTCAAAATAGAAATTCTGTTTATTATATTTTTTACAGTCTCCCTGGCCTTTGCAATTACTGCCCCAGCTCTAGCTAATACAATTGCTGATCGTAATTGTGTTTTCAGTCTTCTCTGATTGATCGTAACGGAAAGATACAAAAACCAAAACAATTATGTCAAAGCCACTGAAAGATGCAAGCCAATAAGAACTGTTAAAAATTCTGCTGATTCAGAAAGAATGCAGAGGTCTTGGAGGAGATCAGCATGGCCTGGACAATCTCTCCCACAGCTCTATTCTACTCTGTATTTCCTATGTTGGCCAACTCCTTTGCAGGCGAGAGATTTCAACCTGGTCTAGATCACAAACGAGAATTTAAACCTGTTCTTTCAAATGATACCTTCAACAGGTGTCTGTCAAAGTTTAATCACACCACAGCTCCCACCCTCATTTACAGCCTCCGTGTGGTAGCCTTTACCAATTGGAGTGTCATTGAGTCACAGAGTCACACAACAGGCCCTTCAGCCCAACTTGTCCATGCTAACCAAGATGCTCCATCTCAGCTAGATGCATTTGCCCATGTTTGGTCCATGGGTGCCTGGATAACTTGTTTAGTTGAGTTTAGTTTAGTTTAGTTGAGTTTAGTTTAGTTTAGTTAAGCTTAGTTTAGACAAACAGCGTGGAAAAAGGCCCTTCGGCTAGAGTTGCCAACTTCCTCACTCCCAAATAAGGAACAAGGTGACATCAACGCCCCGTGCTCCATGAGACCCCACCCAGCCAGTGGTCACGTGACCTCACCCAGCCAGCGGCCACGTGCTCCCACTCCACCAATGGCGGCCACCCGGGCCGGGAGGCGGGTTGCTACGCAACCTCCGTCGGGCGGCGCCCGGGCCTACAGTGTCCGGCCCTACAGCACCATCCGGGTGTACAGAGTACGGGCCGACAGTGTCCGGGCCTACAGAGTCCGGGCCTACAGTGTCCGGGCCTACAGAGTCCGGGCCTACAGAGTCCGGGCCTACAGTGTCTGGGCCTACAGTGTCCGGGCCTACAGTGTCCAGGCCTACAGCTCCATCCGGGCCTAAAACGGGACACGGGACAAACCACCTTAGCCCAAAATACGGGATGTCCCGGCTAATTCGGGACAGTTGGCAACCCCACCTTTGGCCCACCTAGCCCGCAACGACCAGCAATCACCGGGCTGTATTGCTCTATGTTCGTTGTTCTAACTGAGAGAACACTTCACACATCTGTAGAAACTTCCACAGATATTTCACATGGGAGGACAATTGCTTTTGGCACATATTCATTCTAGTTCACATGGAACAAGACACAGTGGATACGATGGTGGATTCAGGGCCGGAGGTTTAGACCATTGACCCTGAAACATGGGCTCAAATACCAGCACAAACGGTGAGGAATTCACATTCATACGTGATAGGAGCAGAATTAGGCCATTCGGCCCATCGTCTACTCCGCCATTCAATCATGGCCTACCTGTGTCTCCCTGTTCGTTGGATGCTTTCAAGAGAGAGCTGGATAGAGCTCTTAAGGATAGCGGAGTGAGGGGGCATGGGGAGAAAGCAGGAACGGGGTACTGATTGAGAGTGATCAGCCATGATCGCATTGAATGGCGGTGCTGGCTCGAAGGGCTGAATGGCCTCCTCCTGCACCTATTGTCTATTGTTTATTGTCTATGGCTGGTCTATCTCTCCCTCCTAACCCCATTCTCCTGCCTTCTCCACATAACCCCTGACACCCGCACTAATCAAGAATCTATCGATCTCTGCTTTAAATATATCCACTGACTTGGCCTCCTCAGCCGTCTGTGGCAATTAATCCCTCAGCACTTCAGTCAAACACTTGAATGCATTTGGCATTTTAAAAAAACAGGTGGCAGTGTCAAATACAACAACAATAGACAGCCACATGATATAATCTGAAAAATGACACAGAGTGCTGGAGTAACTCAGCGGGTCAGGCAGCATCTGTGGAGAACATGGATAGGTGACGTTTCACAGAGTGCTGGAGTAACTCAGCGGGTCAGGCAGCATCTGTGGAGAAGATTCAAGATATCTTTATTTGTCATCCAAAAAACAAGTTTTTTGGACGAAATTTCGTCACCCACAGTCCAACAACAAGAGCAATAAAATAAGCAAATTACACAACCCCAACCAACACAAAACCCCCCAAAAAGAAACATCCATCACAGTGAGTCTCCTCCAGTCCCCTCCTCACTGTGATGGAAGGCCAGAATGTCTTTTTTCTCTTCCCCTGCCGTCTTCTCCTGCGGTCAGGCTGTTGTCGTTGCCATGTTCCAGGCTGCGCCGGACGGTGAAATGTCCGCAACGGGCCGACCCAAGCCCCGCTGTAAGTCGGGGCGGTCGGGGCTCCCGACATTGAAGCCCCCGCCGAGCAGAGAAAATTCCGTGGCCTATTTCAGGCCGCGCCGGACGGTGAAATGTCCGCGGTGGGCCGACCCAAGCCCCGCGATCCGCTGCCGCTGCCGGAGCTCCCGATGTCGGCATCCACGCGGCCCGAGCCTAAGGCGAGTCGCAGCCGCTCCCGCAGCCTCCGAGAACGGCCGGCTCCGCTGATGGTGAGTCTGGTCCGCGGGCTCTGCGAACCAGAGCCCTGGAGGCCGCCAGCTCCAGGAGTTGGGCCGATGGTAGGCCGCAGCAGGAACGGAGACACGGCCCAGAAAACAAAGGTCGGGTCTCCGTTCGGAAGGGACACATATTACAATTTTACAGTTCCCCCCCTCCCCCCCACATACACACATAGTACACAAACACAAAAACACCACATCACAACTACAATTAAGACAACAAAAACAACAAAAACACAAAGACAAATGGACTGCAGGTAAGCCGCAGCTGCTAGTGCAGCGCCGCCATTTTTCACAGAACATGGATAGGTGACGTTTCACAGAGTGCTGGAGTAACTCAGCGGGTCAGGAGGGAAAGAAAGCTGGGAGAGAGGAGAGGCAGGTTGAAGTGTGGTGGCAGGTGAGAGGTAGACACAGGTAAGGGAGGGGGGAGGGGGCAGGGTGGTTGTTAGGCAGGTGTTTGGAACAAAGGCCAGAGATTAAAACCAAAGTTGTGAGACAAAGGGATTGAAGAGTTAGGAATTGTGAAGCCAGAGGAGGGAATGGAGGTGGACAGGGGTGGACCAAGGGAGGGGGAGCGAAGAGAATCCTGAACTTAGTTTCCCAAGACCATGACATCTTCCCGAAAAGGCAAATAATTGCAAGTTACATGTCAGTCAATTCCTATTAAGAGTACATTCGATTGGCCAAACCAAAGTATGCCGTTAAAAATGTGCCCAGCTCCCTAGTATTGACAGACAAATAAAATCAGAAATTACTGAGAGTGCACTGGTGGTGATGTCAGCATTTGCAAAACATAGATTAGTTCATGTTTCAGCCTCCATCCGGTATAGACAGGCAAAGTAAACACCTTGTGTAGGAAGGAACTGCAGATGCTAGTCCATGTTGCGATAGGCACAAAATGCTGGAGTAACTCAGTGGGTCAGGCAGCATCTGTGGTGAACATGGATAGGTGACGTTTCACAGAGTGCTGGAGTAACTCAGCGGGTCAGGCAGCATCTGTGGAGAACATGGATAGGTGACGTTTCACAGAGTGCTGGGGTAACTCAGCGGGTCAGGCAGCATCTCCGTAGCGAATTAATGCGGGACGTTTCGGGCCGAAACCCTTCTTCAGACTGAGCCAGGGGAGGGGGAGAGACTAGAGATATGGAAGGGTAAGGTGTGAAAACGGCAGATCAAAGCAGACGAAGGTAAGGAAATGTGGAGTGGTTCTTTGTTGGCTGAGGAGAAGGTGACAACGAGGCACACAATCAGTAAAATTGCTCAGGAGGGCAGTGAAACCATTTGGAGAACTAGGATGGGGGAGGAACAGAGAGAGAGAGGGAAAGCAAGGGTTACTTGAAGTTAGAGAAATCATATCGCGGGGTCGTAAGCTGGCCAAGCAAAATATTCTGAGTAAACGGCCTTGTAGGGCTCACTTGAAGAGAGCGCAGAATAGGTTGGGAACAAGAGATCATAAGGAATAGGAGCAGAATTAGGCCATTCGGCCCATCAAGTCTACTCCGCCATTCAGTCATGGCTGATCTATCTCTCCCTCCTATCCACATTCTCCTGCCTTCTCCCCGTAACCCCTGACACCCGTTACCAGGTCAGACACCTCAGTATAGACAAGACATGGAACTGGGTAGAAATGATGTTAAAATGCCAGACGGGAATGTAAGTGATGAGCAGCACACATAAGATGTCCCATCGGGCACGTGAGTCGAGAGGATATAATTTGTCCCACCTCCGCACTTAGCCAACAGGCAGCAATAAGTCATACAAAAGTGTTAGCCCAAAGTACTTTCTCCAACTTCAAGTAAACCCTGGCTTTCCCTCTCTCTCCATCCCTCCCCCACCCTAGTTCTCCAACCAGTTTCACTGTCCTGATTAATTTTACTGATTGTATGCCTCATTGACACCTTCCCCTCAGAAACAATGGACCATTCTACATTTCCTTAAGAAGGAAATTGTCTGAAGAAGGGTCTCGACCCGAAAAGTCACCCATTCCTTCTCTCCCGAGATGCTGCCTGACCCGCTGAGTTACTCCAGCATTTTGTGAATAAATACCTTCGATTTGTACCAGCATCTGCAGTTATTTTCTTAGTCTACATATCCTTGATCACTGTATGCTTTGATCTATCTTTTTCACACCTTACCCTTCCTTATCTCTGTCTCCCTCTCCCCGGACTCTCAGTCTGAAGAAGGGTCTCGACCCAGTACTTCACCCATTCCTTCCCTCCAGAGATGCTGCCTGACCCGCTGAGTTACTCCAGCATTTTGTGTCTATCTTCGGTGCAAACTAGCATCTGCAGTTCCTTCCTACACTTTAGGAATATGAGTTGGCTTTTACCTTTTTTTAGTTTTTTAGTTTAGAGATACAACGCAGAAACAGGCCCTTCGGCCCATCAAGTCCACACCGACCAGCGATCTCCACACATTAACACTATCCTTCACACACTCAGGACAATTTACACCTATACCAAACCAATTAAACTACAAACCTGCACGTCTTTGGAATGTGGGAGGAAACCGAAGATCTCGGAGAAAACCCACGCAAACTCCATACAGACAGCTCCCGTGGTCGGGATGGAACCCGGGTCTCCGGCGCTGTAAGCGCTGTAAGGCAGCAACTCTACCGCTGCGCCACCGTGCCGACCTTGGAAACGTTGCAAAGCTGTCTGCTTGCGTTGTCTCAGACGGGTGAGATTACTTCAGTGATAAATTTAGCAAAAGGATCAGAAGCACAAATAGAAAGTCTGAAGTTAGCAATAGAAAAATATATCAACTGCGTTATCTTTCTGTGAATCTGCTGTGATCCCTGATCACTCCAGTCTGTCTGGAGATCACCAACCACGTTCAGGTCCACCACTGATTCCCCAACACCTGGTGGTCTGGTACCTCCTTCAATCGCGCTTGAAACAATAGACAATAGACAATAGGTGCAGGAGTAGGCCATTCAGCCCTTTGAGCCAGCACCGCCATTCAATGCGATCATGGCTGATCACTCTCAATCAGTACCCCCTTCCTGCCTTCTCCACATACCCCCTTACTCCGCTATTCTTAAGAGCTCTATACAGCTCTCTCTTGAAAGCATCCAACGAACTGGCCTCCACTGCCTTCTGAGGCAGAGAATTCCACACCTTCACCACTCTCTGACTGAAAAAGTTCTTCCTCATCTCCGTTCTAAATGGCCTACCCCTTATTCTTAAACTGTGGCCCCTTGTTCTGGACTCCCCCAACATTGGGAACATGTTTCCTGCCTCTAATGTGTCCAATCCCCTAATTATCTTATATGTTTCAATAAGATCCCCCCTCATCCTTCTAAATTCCAGTGTATACAAGCCTAATTGCTCCAGCCTTTCAACATACGACAATCCCGCCATTCCGGGAATTAACCTAGTGAACCTACGCTGCACGCCCTCCATAGCAAGAATATCCTTCCTCAAATTTGGAGACCAAACCTGCACACAGTACTCCAGGTGCGGTCTCACTAGGGCCCCCCATGGATGCCCACCCCCCCCCCCCCAACAATGTGCCCCCCAGGCGGTCGATCTCCACCTCACTGGGACTTCCGCGGCCTGTCGGCGGGTGGACTCTGCCCCCTGCAGCTGGGGCTCTGGAAATGCGGCAGATCCGTTCCCACAGCCAACTTTGCGGGCCGGTGTCGTGGCCCCTCGGCAGCCTAGGCGGAACATTCCGGTACCGCCGGACTCCCTCTCGGAGTGCCGTGACCTCTGTTGGTCTGGCAACACGGATAATCCGGCAAGGCTCTGGAACCGAGGGTGCCGGAAGGAATACCGGTAGTGGACCCGTACATATCATTGGGTGACACGGTGGCGCAGTGGGTAGAGCTGCTGCCTCACAGCGCCGGAGACCCGGGTTCCATCCCGACTACGGGCGCCGTCTGTACGGAGTTTGTACCTTCTCCCCGTGACCCGCGTGGGTTTTCTCCGGGATCTTTGGTTTCCTCCCACACTCCAAAGACGTGCAGGTTTGTAGGCTAATTGGCTTGGTGTGAATTTAAAATTGTCCCTAGTGTGTGTAGGATAGTGTTAGTGTGCGGGGATCGCTGGTCGGTGCTGACTCGGTGGGCCGAAGGGCCTGTTTCCGCGCTGTAAGTCTGGAAATAAACTAAACTAAACTACTTAAACCTTCATTGAAGAGCTCAGGAAAGTGTAAGGTATAAGTGGTTTTGGAGACTACATGTCCTAGTCATACAGCACGGAAACAGGCCCTTCGGCCTGAATTGTCCGTGCCAACCGAGATGCCCAATCTGTGCTTGTCCCACCTGCCCACATTTGTCCCTATAACTCTTTCACATCCATGTACATGCTCAAAGTGTCTTTTAAACTCTGTTATTATACTACCTCCTCTGGCAGCTCGTTCCGTACACCCACCATCCACCTTGTGAAAAGGTTGCCCCCCGGGTTCCTAGTAAGTCTTCCCCTCTCATATTAAACCCCTGCTCTTTAGTTCTTGATTCCCCAATCCTGGGTAAGAGAGTCACCCAATTTATTCCTCTTATGAGCTTATTCATCTTTGTCAGATCACCCCTCATCCTCCTGCGCTCCAAGGAATGAAGTCCTAACCTGCACAACCTCTCCCTGTAGCTTTCAAGAGAGAGCTAGATAGAGCTCTTAAGGATAGCGGAGTCAGGGGGTATGGGGAGAAGGCAGGAACGGAGTACTGATTGAGAATGATCAGCCATGATCACATTGAATGGCGGTGCTGGCTCGAAGGGCCGAATGGCCTCCTCCTGCACCTATTGTCTATTGTCTATTGTCAGGCCCTGGTGTCCTGGCAACATCATCCTTGCATTCCTTCCAGCTGAGAATGTAAACATTCAGCACACGTAATTCCCAGCGTGTCAAGTCCAACCACCAGAGTCTATTAAAAAGACACTTTTAAAAAGAGCTGAGGAAAGTTCTGAAGGCACTAACATGTATTTGTTGAAGTTTAACTTTCTGTTTCGTCTCTGAGCCCCCCTGTGGCAAGATTTACAAGTCCTCAGAGAATGGGCGACCTTGGCTCCAAAGTCATGAGTCCTTCACAAAACCTTTCAGTGTTCACATCGCTGCCAGAGTGAACTAAATTAAAAGTCCTTCAAAAGGCTGATACAGCAAGAACGTTTCCCATTCACAACATTTTTTTGCATGATAATAGTCACATTAGATCATTAACTTTGAACAAACAAACCGGATGAAGATGGTTCAGTTAAATGAGGATGGAAACAGGCATTCAACTCCCCCTCCCACTCCCACACTGACCTCTCTGTCCTGGACCTCCTCCATTGTCAGAGTGAGGCCCAATGCAAATTGGAGGAACAGCATCTCATATTTCGCTTGGGTAGTTTACACCCCAGCGGTATGAACATTGACTTCTCTAAATTCAGATAGCCCTTGCTTTCCCTCTCTATCCCCTCCCCTTCCCAGTTATCCCACTAGTCTTCCTGTCTCCGACTACATCCTTTCTTTGTCCCGCTCCCTCCCCTGACGACAGTCTGAAGAAGGGTCTCGACCCGAAACGTCACCCATTCCTTCTCTCCCGAGATGCTGCCTGACCTGCTGAGTTACTCCAGCACTCTGTGTCTACATACAAATAGGCAGTCAGTTGTGGCTAATGTCATGGTTTATTACTGACACATGTATCGGGATAAAGTTAAAAGCTTTTGTTTGCATGACATCCAATTAATTCAGTCATACCACTGTATATACATCAGTACAATCAAGCCAAATGCTAGTGCAAAGAGAAAAAAATAACAGAGTGCAGGATATAGTTTTACAGCGAAGATAGACACAAAATGCTGGAGTGACTACAATAATCACATTTAAAACACAATTGGACAGGTACATGGACAGGAAAGATTTAGAGGGATATTGACCAAATGTGGACAAATGGGACAAATGCTTAAATGGGGCACCTGGGTCTGTTTGGATGAGTTGATACATTCACGTTATTCCCTTTATCATTTATCTGTGCACTGTGAATTTTTTTTTAGATTTTTGATTTAGAGATACAGAGCAGAAACAGGTCCTTCGGCCCACCGAGTCCGTGCCGCCCAGTGATCCCTGCACACTAACACTATCCTACACCCACTAGGGACAATGTTTTTTTTACATTTACCAAGCCAATTAACCTACATACCTTCACGTCTTTGGAATGTGGGAGGAAACCGAAGATTTCGGAGAAAACCCACGCAGGTCACGGGGAGAACGTACCAACTCCGTACAGACAGCGCCCGTAGTCAGGATCGAACCCGGGTCTCCGGCGCTGCATTCGCTGTAAGGCAGCAACTCTACTGCTGCGCCACCGTGCCACCCCTATTTGTTAAGACAGGGTTTGATCGTAAGCGTGTACAGTCTTTCCGCTGACTGGTTAGCACACAACAAAAGCTTTTCACTGTTCCTCAGTACACGTGACAATAAAATAAAATAAAATAAACAAGAATAGCCTGTTTCCACGATTCTATGTCTCTCTTTCTCTATGTCTCTATGTCTCAATGACTATGACTATGTCTATGACTCTGTGTCTCTGTGACTCTGTGTCTCTGTGTCTGTGACTCTGTGTCTCTATGACTCTGTGTCTCTGTGACTCTGTGTCTCTATGACTCTGTGTCTCTGTGACTCTGTGTCTCTGTGACTCTGTGTCTCTGTGTCTCTGTGACTGTGTCTCTATGACTCTGTGTCTGTCTCTCTGTGTCTCTGTGTCTGTGACTCTGTGTCTCTGTGTCTCTGTGACTCTGTGACTGTGTCTCTGTGTCTCTGTGACTCTGTGACTCTGTGTCTCTCTGTGTCTCTGTGTCTCTCTGTGTCTCTGTGTCTCTCTGTGTCTCTGTGACTCTGTGTCTCTGTGTCTCTGTGTCTCTGTGTCTCTGTGACTCTGTGTCTCTGTGTCTCTGTGTCTCTCTGTGACTCTGTGACTCTGTGACTCTGTGACTCTGTCTCTCTGTGTCTCTCTGTGTCTCTGTGTCTCTGTGTGTCTCTCTGTGTCTCTCTGTGTCTCTCTGTGTCTCTGTGTCTCTGTGTCTCTGTCTCTCTGTGTCTCTCTGTGTCTCTGTGTCTCTGTGTCTCTGTCTCTCTGTCTCTCTGTGTCTCTGTGTCTCTGTCTCTCTGTCTCTCTGTCTCTCTGTGTCTCTGTCTCTGTATCTCTGTCTCTCTGTCTCTCTGTGTCTCTGTGTCTCTGTGTCTCTGTGTCTCTGTGTCTCTGTGTCTCTGTGTCTCTGTCTCTCTGTCTCTCTGTGTCTCTGTCTCTGTATCTCTGTCTCTCTGTCTCTCTGTGTCTCTGTGTCTCTGTGTCTCTGTGACTCTGTGTCTCTGTCTCTCTGTGCCTCTGTGTCTCTGTGACTCTGTGTCTGTGTCTGTCTCTCTGTGTCTCTGTGTGTCTCTGTGTGTCTCTGTGTCTCTGTGACTCTGTGTCTGTGTCTGTCTCTCTGTGTCTCTGTGTGTCTCTGTGTGTCTCTGTGTCTCTGTGTGCCTCTGTGTCTGTCTCTCTGTGTCTCTGTGTCTCTGTGTCTCTGTGACTCTGTGTCTCTGTGACTCTGTGACTCTGTGTCTGTGTCTCTCTGTCTCTCTGTGTCTCTGTGTCTCTGTGTCTGTGTGTCTCTCTGTGTCTCTGTGACTCTGTGTCTCTGTGACTCTGTGTCTCTCTGTGTCTCTGTGTCTCTGTTTCACTGTGTCTCTGTGACTCTGTGTCTCTGTGACTCTGTGTCTCTGTGACTCTGTGACTCTGTGACTCTGTGACTCTGTGTCTCTGTGACTCTGTGTCTCTGTGACTCTGTGTCTCTGTTTCACTGTGTCTCTGTGACTCTGTGTCTCTGTGACTCTGTGACTCTGTGACTCTCTGTCTCTCTGTGTCTCTGTGTCTCTGTGTGTCTCTGTGTCTCTGTGTCTCTGTGTCTCTGTCTCTCTGTGTCTCTGTCTCTCTGTCTCTCTGTGTCTCTCTGTGTCTCTGTGTCTCTGTGTCCCTGTGTCTCTGTCTCTCTGTCTCTCTGTGTCTCTCTGTGTCTCTGTGTCTCTGTGTCCCTGTGTCTCTGTGTCTCTGTGTCTCTGTGTCTCTGTGTCTCTGTGTCTCTGTGTCTCTGTCTCTGTGTCTGTGTCTCTGTGTCTCTGTCTCTGTGTCTCTGTGTCTGTGTCTCTGTGTCTCTGTCTCTGTGTCTCTGTGTCTCTGTCTCTGTGTCTCTGTGTCTGTGTCTCTGTGTCTCTGTCTCTGTGTCTCTGTGTCTCTGTCTCTGTGTCTCTGTGCCTCTGTGACTCGATGACTCCATGACTAAGTCAACAGAATTCATCACCACTCTCAGTTTTATTTGACAAAGTCATGTCAGAGCTGGGTATAGATCTGAATCTCGATGCTGTGCTAATGCCAAGTAATTCCAAATCAATACACCTATCAGCTTGCAGGGAAGAATTGATAAGCATCCGATGTTTTAAAATCTTGAGCCACTTCCTTTCCTTCAACTACTTTAGATCAGGTACTTTAGGCCCAATCTGAATGACTTACACACATGACAACTTACACACATGACAACTTACACACATGACAACTTACACACATGACAACTTACACACATGACAACTGCCTTTAATATGGCAATGGAAATCCCCAGAAACTTAACAGCAACATTGTTAATCACATCCTGAGCATCATTAAACTCACGAGAACAGATGAACAAACAAAGTAAAGAACACGTTTGTAGACACAAGGAACTGAAGATGGAACTGAAGTTAAGCCCAGACACCATCTGTTTAGTTTATTTTAGTTTAGTTTGGAGATACAGCGCAGGAACAGTCCCATCTGTCCGCGCCGACCAGCGATCCCCGCACACTAACACTATCCTACACACACCAGGGACAATTTACATTAACACCAAGCCAAACTAACCGACAAACCCGCACGTCTTTGGAGTGTGGGAGGAAACCGGAGCACCCAGAGAAAACACACGCAGGTCACGGGGAGAACGTACAAACTCCATACAGACAGCACCCGTAGTTAGAAGAAGGGTCTCGACCCGAAATGTTACCCATTCCTTCTCTCCAGAGATGCTGCCTGACCCGCTGAGTTACTCCACCATTTTGTGGCACTCGTAGTCAGGACGGGGCCTGGATCTCTGACGCTGTGAGGTAGCAACTTTACCGCTGCGCCACCGTGCCGCCTCTCTGTGTTTTAAAACGATTGTAATGATTTCAATGGAATGAGTTTGAGAGGCAGAGAACAAGGCAATGCAGGGCGCTTCTCGTGCTACTGACCAGACATTGATTTCCCACCTCGGTAATCATTCATCCCATTCCTAATTGAGAGACCTTGTTGGATTGTACATTAACATCCATCTTTCCAGTGTTTCACTCCTAAGTTTATAAATTGGCTGAAAAGCATTTTGGAAAAAGAACTTACAATAACAGTGTCTTTCATTAACGAAATCCATTATATTAGAACACGTTCTTGTTCTTTCCCCTCATCATATTCATGAATAATTAGCACTTTGCAATGTAATAGCAAAATTTGGCGATGGCAGCAGATTAAGGGTTATGACAAATGTTAAGGCAAGAAAAGTTAGAAGAAAGGGTCAGGAATGGCAAACCTAGTTCAAAGAATAGTGCAGGAAGGAACTGCAGATGCTGGTTTAAACCGAAGATAGACACAAAAAGCTGGAGTAACTCAGCGGGACAGGCAGCATCTCTGGAATAAAGGAATAGGTGATGTTTCGGGTTTCAGTCTGAGTAAGGGTCTCGACCCGAAACGTCACCTATTCCTTTTCTCCAGGGATGCTGCCTGACCCGCTGAGTTACTCCAGCACTCTGTGAAACGTCATCTATCCATGTTCTCCACAGATGCTGCCTGACCCGCTGAGTTACTCCAGCACTCTGTGTCTATCTTCAAAGAAAAGTGTACTGAGTTACATCAAAGAGAAAGGTCAATGCCAATACCACGGTAACGCAGCGGTAGAGTTGCTGCTTTACAGCAAATGCAGCGCCGGAGACTCAGGTTCGATCCTGACTACGGGTGCTGCACTGTAAGGAGTTTGTACGTTCTCCCCGTGACCTGCGTGGGTTTTCTCCGAGATCTTCGGTTTCCTCCCACACTCCAAAGACGTACAGGTATGTAGGTTAATTGGCTGGGTAAATGTAAAAATTGTCCCTAGTGGGTGTAGGATAGTGTTAATGTGCGGGGATCACTGGGCGGCACGGACTTGGAGGGCCGAAAAGGCCTGTTTCCGGCTGTATATATATGATATGATGATATGATAGGGAAACCTCAATGGTGAGGTGTTAAATAGAGATGAGGGATCATGGAAGAATGAATCAGATCTAATGCTCATTGGTATAAACTAGAACCACAAATAAATAATGCCAAAATATTGGTATAGATGGTGCAGCGGGTAGAGCTGCTGCCGCTCAATGTGAGAAACCCAGGTTCGATCCTGACCTCGGGTGCTGTCTGTGTGGAGTTTGCATGTTCTCCCCGTGACTGCGTGGGTTTCCTCCCAAACCCCAAAGACGTGCGGGTTTGTAGGTGAACCGGCTCTCTATAAATTGCCCCCTAGTGTGTAGGGAGCGGATGGGATAGTGGGATAACGTAGATAACGATCGTGAAGGGGTGACCGATGATCGGCGTAACCTACAAACCAGCACGTCTTTGGAGTGTGGGAAGAAACCGGAGCACCCGGAGAAAACCCACGCAGGTCACGGGGAGAACGTGCAAACTCCGTACAGACAGCGCCCGTAGTCGGGATCGAACCTGGGTCTCTGGCGCCATGAGGCGGCAACTCTACCGCTGCGCCACCGTGCACTCCCTCCCCCTCATCTCCTAGCGATGTCCTCTAGTGTTGGAATTTCCACACTGGGTTAACAGGTTCTGACTATCTCCCCTCTCTATGCCTCATTATATTATATTGTCAGCATAGTTTACCAGAATCCCACAGTTACATCGTGCAAACTACATTTAGATCTAACTGCTAACTTGTTGGAGGCTGCCAAGTTAAACCAGGTTCTGTATTTGCCGTGTCTCAGTATCAGTGGAGATGGAGTTTTCGTTTTTCTTGTTGATTGTTTTAAAATGTTTGTATTTTCTATCATCATTTTAAAATATCTTTTGAGGCCAATTCTTATTTTTTAAATTTATATTTAATTACACCTGAGAGCTTCTGAACATCAAAGAAATTCATTATCTTCGGGCAGCCAGTAAAACTGAAGGCATAAATATAGACACAAAGAACTGGAGAATGTTTAGTTTAGTTTCGTTTAGGGATACAGTGCGTAAACAGGCCCTTCGGCCCACCGAGTCCGTGCCGACCAGCGATCCCTGTACTCTAACACTATCCTACACACACTAGGAACAATTTACAATTTTTACTGAAACCAATTAACAAGGTGGGTCCAGCGCTGAGTGTGGGTGATCGAGCCATTTTGGCAAAATCCTGAGACACAGGGAACTGCAGATGCTGGGAATTTGCATAGAACACAAAGTGCTGGAGTAACTCAGTGGCTCAGGCAGCCTCTCTGATGGACAGCAGTCTGAAGAAGGGTCCCGACATGAAAGATAGCGGAGTGAGGAGGTATGGGGAGAAGGCAGGAACGGGGTACTGATTGAGAGTGATCAGCCATGATCGCATTGAATGGCGGTGCTGGCTCGAAGGGCTGAATGGCCTACTCCTGCACCTATTGTCTATTGTCTATAAACTAGGGACAATTCACGCTTAAGCCAATTAACTAGATCGCCTCCACACAGATACTGCCTGACCCATCGAGTTCCTCCAGCACTTTGTGTTTCACTCACGATTCCTGCATCTGCAGTTTCCTTGCGTCTGCGTAGGTTCACTAGGTTAATTCCCGGAATGGCGGGACTGTCGTATGTTGAAAGGCTGGAGCAATTAGGCTTGTATACACTGGAATTTAGAAGGATGAGGGGGGATCTTATTGAAACATATAAGATAATTAGGGGATTGGACACATTAGAGGCAGGAAACATGTTCCCAATGTTGGGGAAGTCCAGAACAAGGGGCCACAGTTTAAGAATAAGGGGTAGGCCATTTAGAACGGAGATGAGGAAGAACTTTTTCAGTCAGAGATTGGTGAAGATGTGGAATTCTCTGCCTCAGAGGGCAGTGGAGGCCAGTTCGTTGGATGCTTTCAAGAGAGAGCTGGATAGAGCTCTTAAGGATAGCGGAGTGAGGGGGTATGGGGAGAAGGCAGGAACGGGGTACTGATTGAGAGTGATCAGCCATTATCGCATTGAATGGCGGTGCTGGCTCGAAGGGCTGAATGGCCTACTCCTGCACCTATTGTCTATTGTCTATTGTCTCCAAATCCAGGTCAAGCTTGATCAGGTCATGATGGAAAGAGAGCACCTTGACATCTCCAAGTGAGGCTGATCACAGTGGTGAGTTATGAGTGTACCCCAGGTTTATGGCACGGTGGCGCAGCGGTAGAGTTGCTGCCTTACAGCGAATGCAGCGCCGGAGACCCGGGTTCGATCCCGACTACGGGTGTTGTCTGTAACGGAGTTTGTACGTTCCCCCCGTGATCCGCGTGGGTTTTCTCCGAGATCTTCGGTTTCCTCCCACACTCCAAAGACGTACAGGTATGTAGGTTAATTGGCTTGGAGTAAATGTAAAAATTGTCCTTCGTGTGTGTGTGCGGGGATCGCTGGTCGGCGCGGACCCGATGGGCCGAAGGGCCCGTTTCTGGCGCTGTATCTCTTAAGTAAACTAAAGTAAAGTGACCACGCGGTACAGATCACGGTGATTTAGTTGGATCGCCATTCTGCACGAAACACTGCAGCTTTGATTTTGTGCCACTCATAAACCATGTAATTGGTTTGCCCCCAATTACACCTGGTGTAAAAGCAGAGAAAGCTGAGGCCTTAACAATCAATATATGTAACAACACAGGTTGGGTCGCACTTGATTGTGAGCAATAAGTTTGATAAAGTGCATTGCAATTTGCCTTCACTACTCCTTTCCTTTACCAATTATGATATGCCAAATTAATTCATTGGAAACCAACGCTCTGCTACATCAGACTATAAACTATCAAAATATAACGATCACTTTGAGGCGCGTGATGTGGCAGTTAGTGCTAAAAGCTTTTGCTTAATGGATATTTAGTTGATCGGAATCCAGCACCAAACTTTTTGGGATTTCCAAGTGCCTTTATATTTCACCTACGGACCAGCGGCAAGAATAAACTCAATAATGTACATTCATAGAGTGAAACTGCATGCAAACAGGCCCTTCAGCCCAACCTGCCCATTCTGACCAAGATGCCCCATCTACACTAGTCCCACCTGGCCAGGTTTGCACCATATCCTTCTAAACCTTTTTTTTTAATCATCCATGTACCTGTCCAAATGTCTTTCAAATCTTGTTTGACTACCTGCCTAACTACCTCCTCTGGCAACTTGCCCCACACACCCACCACCCTCAGTGTGAAAGAAATTGCCTCTCAGGTTCCAATTAAATCTTTCCCCTCTCACTAGATACACTGGAATTTAGAAGGATGAGAGGGGATCTTATCGAAACGTATAAGATTATTAAGAGGTTGGACACGTTAGAGGCAGGAAACATGTTGGGGGAGTCCAGAACAAGGGGCCACAGTTTAAGAATAAAGGGTAGGCCATTTAGAACGGAGATGAGGAAAAACTTTTTCAGTCAGAGAGTTGTGAATCTGTGGAATTCTCTGCCTCAGAAGGCAGTGGAGGCCAATTCTCTGAATGCATTCAAGAGAGAGCTAGATAGAGCTCTAGGGGCTAGTGGAATCAAGGGATATGGGGAGAAGGCAGGCACGGGTTACTGATTGTGGATGATCAGCCATGATCACAATGAATGGCGGTGCTGGCTCAAAGGACTGAATGGCCTCCTCCTGCACCTATTTTCTATGTTTCTAAATGTAGCCTCACCAACGTCTTGTGCAACTGTAACACAGTCCAAAAATATAATTGTTTTCCACATCCTTGTACCAAATGTAAGACGCCCGGCTGTATTTGGCTGCTTGTATGATCTTGAATTAGCACAACAACGCAAATTGGGCGGCAGCTAATCCAAAAATCAGTTTAAATCCGCCTCAAGTTTTATTTCAATCTTTATCAGTGATAAAGTCAGAAATAATGTATAGAATCTTGCTTCACAAAGTAAAATAAAATGCTGTAAATAATCAGCAGGTCAGGCAGCATCCATGGAGACAAAGGTGTAGGTTTATTATTGTTACGTGTACTGAGGTACAAAGCTTTCTTTTGCACGCTGTTCAATCAGATCAGATAATACTGTACATAAATACAATCAGGCCAAACTCCAGTACAACAGGTAGAGCCAAGGGGAAGATACTGAGTGTAGAATATAGTTCTCAGCATTGTAGCGCATCAGTTCCACAGACAAAGTCCAATGTCCGCAATGGGGTAGAGGTGAATCGGACAGTGCCCTAGCTTATGGAAGGGCCGTTCAGAAGCCTGATAACAGAGGGGAAGAAGCTGTCCCTGAGTCTGGTGGTGCGCGCTTTCAAGCTTCTCTACCTTCTGCCGGGGTGGGAGCGGGGAGAGGAGAGAATGACCAGGGTGGGACAAGGACAGAGTTACCATTTCAGATCAATGACTTTACATCAGAGTTGCTGCCTGATTCCCAGTTTCCCATTGCAGCACAAACTCAAGAACTTCCAACAAAGTATCCAAGACAGGAAGGAATGCGTGCAGTAAATTAATTTAGACTACTTGGGCAGCATGGTGGCACAACTGTAGAGTTGCTGCCTCACAGCACCAGAGACCCGGGTTTGATCCCGCCTACGGGTGCTGTTTGTACGGAGTTTGCACGTTCTCCCCATGACCTGCGTGGATTTTCTCCAGGTGCTCCGGTTTCCTCCCACACTCCAAAGCGCTGCAGGTCTGTAGGTTAATTGGCTTTAGTAAAAATTGTAAATTGTCCCTAGTGTGTGTAGGATAGTGTTAGTGTGCGGGGATCGCTGGTCGGCGCGGACACGGTGGGCCGAAGGGCCTGTTTCCACGCTGCATCACTAAACGAAACTAAACTAAACATAGAAACATAAAAAATAGATGCAGGAGCAGGCCATTCGGCCCTTTGAGCCAGCACCGCCATTCAATATGATCATGGTTGATCATCCACAATCAGTATCCCGTTCCTGCTTTCTCCCCATTTCCCTTGATTCTGTTAGCCCTAAGAGCTACAGTATTTCCAACTGTCTCCTGAAAACATCCAGTGAATCGGCCTCCACTGCCTTCTGAGGCAGAGAATTCCACAGATTCACAACTCTCTGGGTGAAAAGATATTTCCTCACCTCAGTCCTAAATGCCTACCCCTTATTCTTAAACTGTGTGACCCCTGGTTCTGGACTCCCCCAACATGGGGAACATTTTTCTTGCATCTAGTCTGTCCAATCCCTTAAAAAGTTTATATCTTTCTATAAGGGAGAGCTAGATAGAGCTCTTAAGGATAGCGGAGTCAGGGGGGTATGGGGAGAAGGCAGGAATGGGGTACTGATTGAGGATGATCAGCCATGATCACATTGAATGGTGGTGCTGGCTCGAAGGGCCGAATGGCCTACTCCTGCACCTATTGTCTATTGTCTATTGTCTATAAGATCCCTTCTCATCCTTCTAAATTCCAGTGAATACAAGCCCAGTCGACCCATTCTTTCATCATATGTCAGTCCCGCCATCCCGGGAACTAACCTACTTTCAGACGTGACACGCACATGCCCATCCTAGTCCTATTGAATGATAAATACGATGGAACCAGAGTCCCAGTCGACAGTACAGTCTTAATGCACCTCTGTGCAGCAAGTCAATCAGATTTACATCTTTTAATCTGCCTCCTCAACAATGACACTGATGGACAACACCGGTAATTATCAATGTTCATTGATCATAGCTTCTCCTCCACAACAGGTTATTAGAGCAATTGTAACCAATCTCATCACACACCAGCTCAGAATTTCTTATTTTGTTTATTTCCATTTGAAAACCCTTTCTAGCCCCACCTGCCTGCACCAAGACACCAGGACACCAGGACACCTGGACACCAGGACACCTGGACACCAGGACACCAGGACACCAGGACACCTGGACACCTGGACACCAGGACACCAGGACACCAGGACACCTGGACACCAGGACACCAGGACACCTGGACACCAGGACACCAGGACACCAGGACACCACCCTTGCCCCAGTCTGCAGGTACAGTGGCTACGTTCTGCAGCTGCGGCTCACCGGCAGTCTCTCTGTCTTTTTTTTGTTTTTGTCTTTGTTATCGTTTAAATGTTTCTTTTGATTTATTTTTAACTCTGTATATGTGGGGGGTGGGGGGGGGGGGGGGTGGGGGAAACCTTTATTTCTAATCTCCTCCTCAATGGAGATGCGACCTTTACCGTGTTGTGTCTCCGTTCGTGCTACGGCCTAACGCGGTGGAGTTGGCGGCCTCCAGCTGGGATCGACCTTCAAGACTCCGGTCGCAGGGCCTGGACTTACCATCTCGGAGGCTTCGGCCGTGGGCCCTGCAGACCGCAACATCGGGAGTTCGCAGGTCCCTGGCTGGCGACCGGCTTTCGGGAGCTCCAGCCGTAGCAGCTTCGACCACCCCGAAGCGCGAGGTTTGATTGACCCGCTCGCAGGACCCTCATCGCCCTGCGTGGCTCGGCCGTGGCACTTTCCATCGCCCGGTGGGGGCTCAGGACCTTCATCGGCCTGCTCGGCTCGGCCCTGGGACTTTCCATCGCCCGGTGGGGGCTTCAAAAGTCGGGAGCCTCGATCGCCTCGTGGCACCACGGGAGAAGAATGAGGAGGAGATAAGACATTTCTTTGCCTTCCATCACAGTGAGGGTGTGCTTGGAGCAATCACTGTGATGGCTGTTTGTGTTAAAAAATTATAATTGTGTGTCTTGTGTTCTTTATTGTCTACTGCCGGACCCTGACGTGAGAGGACACTGGCGTTATTTGTTCGCCGCTTCTCCGTCAGGATAGTTTGTCTGTTTGTTTTTATGTCATGACTGTTTTTGTAAAGCATTTGGAAAAGCGCTATAAAAAATAAATGTTTATTATTATTATTATTACAGTAGATGCTGACCTGAAACCTTGTCATACCCCTCCCTCCATTGACACAAGGGGAATGGTTAGAGCTGCTGCCTCACAGCGCCAGAGACCCGGGTTCAATCCTGCCCCCCTTAGATGCTGTCTGTGTGGAGTTTGCACCATCTCCTTGAGACCACGTGGGTTTCGTCCGGGTGCTCCGGTTTCCACCCACATCGCAAAGACGTGTGGGTCAGAAGGTTAATCATCCATCTGTAAATTGTGTGTAGGGAGTGGATGGGAAAGTGGGACAACGTGGAATTATTTTCAAGGGGTGATCGATAGATGGCGATGATTCAGTGGGCCGAAGGGCCTGTTTCCATACTGTATCTCTAAACTAAACCAACCAAGGAACTACAGATAGTGGACTCTTGAGCAAAACACAAAGTGCAAGAGGAACTCAGTGGGTCAGGCAGCACCTGTAGAGAAAATGCTCAGACATTGTCAGTCTGAATAAGAGTCCTGACCCAAAACATCGTCTGTCCGTTCCCTCCACAGATGCTGTCTGACCCGCTGAGTTCCTCTTGCACGTTGAGTTTTGTTCAGCTCCCGGTCCTGCCCAGCTCCCACTGGCCACTGGCACAAGTCTCCAGAAGAGACAGTTTAAAGAGAAACGTCCACGTTGTCTTTGAGCAGGACTTCATGCAGAAAAAGCTGGAGTAACTCAGCGGGTCAGGACCTCTGGACAAAAGGAATAGGTGACATCTTGGGTCCAGACCCTTCTTAGTCTGAAGAAGGGTCTCACCTAAAACATCACGTATTCCTTTTCTTCAGAAGTGCTCCCTGTCCCGCTGAGTTACTCCAGCTATTTGTGTCTATCCTCGGTGTAAACCAGCATCTGCAGTTCCTTCCAACACAGGATATAGAGTCATAGAGTGGATACAGTGTGGAAACAGGCCCTTCGGCCCAACTTGCCCACACCGGCCGACGTTTCTCAGCTGCACTAGTCCCACCTGCCCACCTTTCGTCCGTATCTCTCGAAGCAATGTAAAAGAATATCACATTATCTCCATTTTATGCATGTTTACAGTTGTTCTCAGCCCCTGGTGTAAACAGGAGCAGATTATGATTGAGAACACACTCACTGCAGAACTCATAGATATTAACCTCTCAGGGGAACAATGAGGAGCGCTGCGCTGCAATCCACAATTACCATGCCTGCTGGATTTTGGCTTCAAATAACTTTTCATTAATGAATTAGGATTTTTTTTTTTTCATTTTGTACACATACCTCGAATTTTAAATGACGCTAAGATAGCTGCAATCTATTTCAGAGGATAATCGTCCATCATAACAATGAGAGATGATAATGGTGAATGTCATTGCTGGTTAACAAAGGCAGAAGGCACACATGCTGTCAATCCGTGACGAAAATAAGTCCACGCCAAATTACTCTGCAGAGGGTAACGCAGCTGATTGCCAAGTCTTGGCGGGAATGTCAAAGGTAATCTCAATATCCCCTCATTTTAGACAATAGACAATAGACAATAGGTGCAGGAGGAGGCCATTCAGGCCTTCGAGCCTGTACGCACCGCCATTCAATGTGATCATGGCTGATCATTCTCAATCAGTACCCCGTTCCTGCCTTCTCCCCATACCCCTTGACTCCGCTATCCTTAAGAGCTCTATCTAGATCTCTCTTGAATGCATTCAGAGAATTGGCCTCCACTGCCTTCTGAGGCAGAGAATTCCACAGATTCACAACTCTCTGACTGAAAAAGTTTTTCCTCATCTCAGTTTTATTTCTGGAGCGGACTTTTGTGACAAACATTCACACCTCTGGTCCTTTCATTCTTGGTGTACATAGAAACATAGAAAATAGGTGAAGGTGGAGGCCATTTGGCCCTTCGAGCCAGCACCACCATTCATTGTGATCATGGCTGATCATCCACAATCAGTAACCCGTGCCTGCCTTCTCCCCATATCCCTTGATTCCACTAGCCCCTAGAGCTCTATCTAACTCTCTTTGAAATTCATCTAGTGAATTCTCTGGGTGAAAATGTTTTTTCTCACCCCAGTTTTAAATGTCCTCCCCTTTATTCTTAGACTGTGACCCCTGGTTCTGGACTACCTCAACATTGGGAACATTTTTCCTGCATCTAGCTTGTCCAGTCCTTTCGAGCCAGCATATGGCGTATAAGATTATTAAGGGGTTGGACACGTTAGAGGCAGGAAACATGTTCCCAATGTTGGGGGAATCCAGAACCAGGGGCCACAGTTTAAGAATAAGGGGTAGGCCATTTAGAACGGAGATGAGGAAAACCTTTTTCAGTCAGAGAGTTGTAAATCTGTGGAATTCACTGCCTCAGAAGGCAGTGGAGGCCAATTCTCTGAATGCATTCAAGAGAGAGCTGGATAGAGCTCTTAAGGATAGCGGAGTCAGGGGATATGGGGAGAAGGCAGGAACGGGGTACAGATTGAGAATGATCAGCCATGATCACATTGAATGGTGGTGCTGGCTCGAAGGGCCGAATGGCCTCCTCCTGCACCTATTGTCTATTGTCTATTGTCTAAACTCAAATCCTCTTGCTGTGTCTTTGAACTGGGCGGAGTTAATGTGAATTACTAACTGACACTTCTCAACTTGAAAAGGGTCAATTTTTAAATCAAAAGTTCCAAACCCCCACCTCTTGTTATTGACAGATTCTTGATCAGATCAGTACGGGTGTCAGGGGTTAATGGGAGAAGGCAGGAGAATGGGGTTGAGAGGAAAAGATAGATCAGCCATAGATCTACATCATATCTACTGGATGTCTTCATCAATGTTTTGGATGAGAACATACAGGGCAAGATGAGCAAGTTTGCTGATGATACAAAAGTGGGTGGTTTTGCAGATCGTGAAGATGGTTGTGATCGATTGCAGCAGGATCTGGATCGATTGGCCAGATGGGCGGAGGAATGGTTGATGGAATTTAATACAGAGAAGTGTGAGGTGTTGCATTTTGGGATGTCGAACAAGGGCAGGGCCTACACAGTAAATGGTCGGCCTCTGGGTAGTGTTGTAGAGCAGAGGGATCTAGGAGTACAGGTGCATGGTTCCTTGAAGGTGGAGTCGCAGGTAGATAAGGTGGTCTAAAAGGCTTTTGGCACATTGGCCTTCATCAGTCAGAGTATTGAGTATAGAAATTGGGAGGTCATGTTGCAGTTGTATAAGACGTTGATGAGACCGCATTTAGAATATTGTGTTCAGTTCTGGGCACCATGTTATAGGAAAGATATTGTCAAGCTTGAAAGGGTACAGAGAAGATTTACGAGGATGTTGCCAGGACTGGAGGGTGTGAGCTACAGGGAGAGGTTGAATAGGCTGGGACTCTATTCCTTGGACCGCAGGAGGATGAGGGGTGATCTTAT
The DNA here is from genome assembly GCF_053455715.1 of Rhinoraja longicauda. NCBI lineage: Eukaryota > Metazoa > Chordata > Chondrichthyes > Rajiformes > Arhynchobatidae > Rhinoraja > Rhinoraja longicauda. The sequence goes on along the minus strand of NC_135966.1, from coordinate 1,670,391 downwards.
AGAGGTGTACAAAATCATGAGAGGAATAGATCGGGTAGATGCACAGAGTCTCTTGCCCAGAGTAGGGGAATCGAGGTCCAGAGGACATAGGTTTAAGGACAGGGGGGGAAAGATTTAATAGAAATCTGAGGGGTAACAATTCCCGTCTTCCCACAATGTGGAGATTTATTTAAGAAAGAATTAAGAATAACTAGACCAAGTGAACCTGTTGGGCCCAAACCTCTCCTGCATTGGTGCAGTACCCTCTCCTCCACCCCTCCCCCCTCCCCTCTCTCCCCCTCCCCTCTTCCCTCTCTCCCCCTCCTCCGCCTCCCTCCGCCTCCCTCCCCCTCCCTCCCCTCCCCCCCTCCCCCTCCACCCCCTCCCTCCCTCCCCCCTCCCTCCCTAGGAGATAGATTTAAACTTTAAAATGTGAATAACTTTAAAAATATAACACCGATTTCAATGAAACATCTTCCATTAGCACCAAAGGGACGACGGTGAGTAAGGTGGGCCTACAATTGTTGCGCTATCGTGCACCGTTTTGGCTGTAGTTCCGGAACAAACAAACAAACAAACGAGAGTTTTAGTGTATAGATCAATGTATGGAATAATACTGGGCTTGGATTGAAGTTATAGCAAAGTAATAACAACTAATTAACTGGCAGAGAGTGCCGGGCACTCAAATTGTGGCCCTTTCCTGATCTAGATTGTTGGAGTATTCTCATATTTAATTAAAGTACTTTGTGGATGATCAGCCATGATCACAATGAGTGGCGGTGCTGGCTCGAAGGGCCAAATGGCCTCCTCCTGCACCTATTTTCTATGTCTTTTAGGACTGAGATGAGAACTTTTTTTCACACAGAGAGTGGTGAATCTGTGGAATTCTCTGCCACAGAAGGTAGTTGAGGCCAGTTCATTGGCTATATTTAAGAGGGAGTTAGATGTGGCCCTTGTGGCTAAAGGGATCAGGGGGTATGGAGAGAAGGCAGGTACGGGATACTGAGTTGGATGATCAGCCATGATCATCTTGAATGGCGGTGCGTACAGGCTCGAAGGGCCGAATGGCCTACTCCTGCACCTATTTTCTATGTTTCTATGTTACTTTAACTAAGAGTGAATAATCTTGTGACATTTGGTCCTGGCTTCTGTTACGTGTGCTGTGGTTTCAGGCTGTATAACAGTGCATAGGTTCTAAGTGAGCACTATTTCTAATTCATTGGCGCATTATCCATGCTAACTGGTTAATAATAGAATATTTTATTTAATAGGGGAGCAGTTTATTTTGCACTTCAAGCTGTGCTCATTAATCACCTAGCATAACTAGTGTGCATGTTAAATATTGCATTCACAGTTTAATCGTGACGGGGAGCCAGGTTATGATGTACAAATAACACCATGAGATTTACAAATCAGCAAATTGACCAGAAACCTGTCGTGTGGAAGACAAACTCCTCCAATTGCACGTCTCGACAACTTGCCTCATTTCCATTGTTTTGCAAAAACAGCAGCAGACGATCCTTATCTCCAGAGATGCTGCCTGACCCGCAGAGTTACTCCAGCACTCTGTGAAACGTCACCTATCCATGTTCTTCACAGATGCTGGAGAGGTCGGTGTGGCGGTCGACAATGGCGCCGACCGGCGGACGAGGACAGACACGTGGAAGTGAGGACGCCGCTGTTGGGGGAAGGAACAAAGGACCCGGCGTGGGGGGGGGGGGGGGGGGGCACCGCGAGGGAGGGGGAGAACAATGGGGACCACCGTGAGAAAAATCGAAACATAGCAAATAAGTGTAGAAGTAGTAGGCCATTCAGTCCTTCGAGCCAGCACCGCCATTCATTGTAATCAAAACAAGTTCCTGCATCCTCCACATATCCCTTGATTCTGTTAACCCTAAGAGTTAAATCTAACTCTAACTCTCTCTTGAAATGAGAATGAGGTAAAGTCTGAAGAAGGGTCTCGTCCCGAAATGTCACCTGTGAGTCTGAAAAAGGGTCTTGTCCCGAATCATTACCTATGGGTCTGAAGAAAGGTCTCGACTCAAAACGTCACCTATCGACATTCTCCAGAGATACAGATACAGATACAGAGATACAGCGTGGAAACAGGCCCTTCGGCCCACCGGGTCCGCGCCGCCCAGCGATCCCCGCACATTAATACTATCCTACACACACTAGGGACAACTTTTACTTTTTAAAAAAATTAACCCAGCCAATTAACCTACATACCTGTACGTCATTGGAGTGTGGGAGGAAACCGAATATCTCGGAGAAAACCCACACAGGTCACGGGGAGAACGTACAAACTCCGTTCAGACAGCACCCGTAGTCGGGATCAACCCTGAGTCTCCGGCGCTGCATTCGCTGTAAGACAGCAACTCTACCACTGCGCCACCGTGCCGCTCGACCTACCCCAGCATTGTGTGTGGAGGGAGAGGAGGGGGGGGGGGAGGAGAACAAAGTGGGGATCTGGTGCAGGGTACGTTGTAACTTTGTACGCACCCTTTATGGGCAACGTGAGTGTGGATGTGGAGAGGATGTTTCCACCAGTGTGAGAGTCTAAGACCAGAGGGCACAGAATTAAAGGATGTTCCTTTTGGAAGGAGATGAGGAGGAATTTCTGTCGTCAGAGGGCGGTGAATCTGTGGGATTCTTCGCCACAGAAGGCTGTGGAGGCCAAGTCAGTGGATATATTTAAAGCAGGGATAGATAGATTCTTGATTAGTGCCGGTGTCAGGGGTTATGGAGAGAAGGCATACCAAAACCAAACATACAAAGTAGTAAGGCGATCACATCAAAAGCTGCCCGCATCGGCCGTTTACAAACGAAACAGTTATCGGGTTAAAATTCCACCAACTTTGTCAACGATACGTTCGACCTCCCGCGGAGACCAGGGGTCACGGAAGGCCCCCAGCGTCCCCGTGGGCACCGCGTGTGCGTGTTCCCTCTCCAGGGACACGCGGGCGTGGACGTAAGCCCGGAAGAGGGGCGGGCAGCCGACCAGTGCGGCCATCGACTGCCTGCTGCCTGGACCCACAAACGGCCATCTTGACCAGGCCCAGGAGCAGACCGACAGGGAGACCCCCTCCTCCCTCCCGACCCTCCCCCCTCTGTACCGGGTGCCCAAATATCAGGAGCGTAGGGCTAAAATGGAGCCACAACTTGAGGAGCAGCCCCTTCAGAGATACATCACCCATGGGCGACACGTTGGTGCAGCGGTAGAGTTGCTGCCTTACAGCGAATGCAGCGCCGGAGACCCGTGTTCCATCCCGACTACGGGCGCCGCCTGCACGGAGTTTGTACGTTCTACCCGTGACCTGCGTGGGTTTTCTCCGAGATCTTCGGTTTCCTCCCACACTCCAAAGACGTGCAGGTTTGTAGGTTAATTGGCTTGGCAAATGTAAAAATTGTCCCTAGTGTGTGTAGGATAGTGTTAATGTGCGGGGATCGCTGGGCGGCACGGACTCGGTGGGCCGAAGGGCCTGTTTCTGCGCTGTATCTCTAAATCTAAATCTAAAAATGATTGAATGGCGGAGTAGCCTTGATTCTACTCCTATTCCTCATGACCTTATGACAATTTGCATTCCTCGGGTGTGCAAGCAAAGAATTTCACTGTGACTTGTCATGTGTGACTATAAAGCGTTCATTCATTCAAGCGTTCAAGCGTTCATTCATATTGCTTTATTGTTCTAAAACAGCAGCTTTTTAAGAGCTTTTGCTCCTCAACTGGCAGCCTTGGGCTCAGAACTTAGTGGGAGGTTGGTGGATTGGCTGGGAATATCAGGAGGTGGGAGGTTGTTGCGGGAATACTAATTGATTGAAAGTCAAGGAGCAACTGGATGGAAGTAGCTATATAAACATCCGAGAGGATAAAGTTAAAATTTGCTTTAAGGAGCTTGAAACTGCACCCAATAAAATCAGCAATGAATAATTAATAAAATGAGAATGGGACCATTAATACGCTATGTACACTGAATTAAATATTCAAAACCCTGTACAAAATATAAATGTTACACTTCAGCGATTGGGGGGATCAATGTTCTCAGTGTGAAGGAAGGTTTAAACTCATCGAGTGGAGCAGTCATGAGCATTAGTAGAGCAATTAGCAGAGGGTAGACAGCACCAAAGTCCACAAGTCCAGCCATCGTAAGTCATTCACAAAACAAGGAGTGATCATAAGATCATAAGTATTTATTCACAAAGTGCTGGAGTAACTCAGCAGGTCAGGCAGCGTCTCAGGAGAGAAGGAATGGGCGACGATTCGGGTCGAGACCTTTCTGAGCAGAATTAGGCCATTCGGCCCATCAAGTCTACTGATGGCTGATCTATCTTTCCCTCCTAACCCCATTCGCCTGCCTTCTCCCCATGACCTTAGAGGCAGGAAACATGTTCCCATGTTCCCATGTTCCCAATGTTGGGGGAGTCCAGAACCAGGGGCCACAGTTTAAGAATAAGGGGTAGGCCATTTAGAACGGAGATGAGGAAAAACTTTTTCAGTCAGAGAGTTGTAAATCTGTGGAATTCTCTGCCTCAGAAGGCAGTGGAGGACAATTCTCTGGATGCTTTCAAGAGAGAGCTAGATAGAGCTCTTAAGGATAGCGGAGTCAGGGGGTATGGGGAGAAGGCAGGAACGGGGTACTGATTGTGAATGATCAGCCATGATCACATTGAATTGTGGTGCTGGCTCGAAGGGTCGAATGGCCTCCTCCTGCACCTATGTCTATTGACCCCTGACACCCGTACCAATCAAGAGTGAGAAAGGAGTTTGACCATCCAATGCTGTACATTATCTCCATTTAGTTTTACTTTAGTTTCGAGATACAGTGTGGAAACCGTCCTTTCGGCCCACTGAGTCCGCGCCGACCAGCGATCCCCGCGTACTAACTCTATCCTACACACACTGGGAACAATTTCCAATTTTACCAAAGCCAATTAACCTACAAACCTGTACGTCTTTGGAGTGTGGGAGGAAACCGGAGCACCCGGAGAAAACCCACACAGGTCACGGGGAGAACGTACAAACTCCTTAGTCAGGATGGAACCCGGGTATCTGGCGCTGTGAGGCGGCAACTCTACCGCTGCGCCACCGTGCCACACTCGTATGTATTTGAATTGCAGAGAATTATGGTTCTCGCCGAGTCCATCACACAGGTGGACTGGTCGGTCACGGTGGTGCAGCGGTAGAGTTGCCGCCTTACAGCGAATGCAGCGCCGGAGACCCGGGTTCCATCCCGACTACGGGCGCCATCTGTATGGAGTTTGTATGTTCTCCCCGTGACCTGCGTGGGTTTTCTCCAAGATCTTCGGTTTCCTCCCACACTCCAAAGACGTGCAGGTTTGTAGGTTAATTGACTTGGTAAATGTAAAAACAAAATTGCCCCTAGTGTGTGTAGGATAGTGTTAGTGTGCGGGGATCGCTGGGCGGTGGGCCGAAGGGCCTGTTTCCGCGCTGTATCTCTAAACTAAACTAAACTAAACTAAAGAACAAATTCCTCACCAATGATTCCATCTACACTTCGGTCCTGGCATCATCCCGTAAAGGGTGAAAGGGAGAATGAAAGACTTACTGTGAAAGTGTGCGATGGTGGTGTGTGTTGTTCTGGAGGAGGGGGAGGCAGTTTGCTACATAAAGTTCAGACATGCACAAGTACTTCAGATTGTCAGAATTGAAAGTCGCAATTGTCCTAAAATAGACTGGAAAAATAATAAGTTTGATGCGTGGGGGAATCACTGACATTTGTGCTGTTTGTTCAGAAAGATTCCAGACAAAAAAAGAAAGAAGTGAATAGACATAAAAAGCTGGAGCAACTCAGCGGGTCAGGCAGCATCTCGGGAGAGATGGAATGGGTGACGTTTTGGGTCAGTCTGAAGAAGGGTCTCGACCCGAAACGTCAGCCATTCCTTCTCTCCTGAGATGCTGCCTGACCTGCTGAGTTACTCCAGCATTTTGTGAATAAATACCTTCGGAATAGTTGACATGATCAGGAACTTCAGTTTTGTAGAGAGGTTGTGATATGATTCAAAGTCATTGAGAGTTTTGATAGAGTGTGTAATGCTAGTAAGGCTGTCGGACAGAATTTGAGGAAGGACTTTCTTGCTATTGAGGGCGTGCAGCGTAGGTTCACTAGGTTAATTCCCGGAATGGCGAGACTGTCGAATGTTGAAAGACTGGAGCGACTAGGCTTGTATACACTGGAATTTAGAAGGATGAGAGGAGATCTTATCGAAACGTATAAGATTATTAAGGGGTTGGACACGTTAGAGGCAGGAAACATGTTCCCAATGTTGGGGGAGTCCAGAACCAAGGGCCACAGTTTAACAATAAGGGGCAGGCCATTTAGAACGGAGATGAGGAAAAACTTTTTCAGTCAGAGAGTTGTGAATCTGTGGAATTCTCTGCCTCAGAAGGCAGTGGAGGCCAATTCTCTGAATGCATTCAAGAGAGAGCTAGATAGAGCTCTTAAGGACAGCGGAGTCAGGGGGTATTTGGAGAAGGCAGGAACGGGGTACTGATTGAGAATGATCAGCCATAATCACATTGAATGGCTGTGCTGGCTCGAAGGGCCGAATGGCCTCCTCCTGCACCTATTGTCTATTGTCTATAAGATTATTGGCCAAAGGAACCAAGACAATGTGAGGAAAATCATCTCTTGCAGAAACATGGGAAAGAGTTGGGCATTGGTCCCTCAACGTTGCCCATCATTGAATATAATCCTTGCTGACCGACCCTTGGCAGTAACTACTCTCCTGTACAACTTCCCCAGGACCATTAGTACCCTGGTGTTCCAAAAAACGTGTCCATCCCCACCTTAAATACTTCAAATTAAAACTGGATCACACTTGTGCGCAACCTCACTTGAATTTAGAAGGATGAGAGAGGATCTTGTAGAGACATATAAAATTATAAAAAGGACTGGACAAGCTGGATGTAGGAATTTTTTTCCCAATGTTGGGGGAGTCTAGAACCAGGGGCCACAGTCAAAGAATAAAGGGGTAGGCCATTTAAAATTGAGGTGAGGAAAAACGTTTTCACCCAGAGAGTTGTGAATTTGTGGAATTCTCTGCCACAAAGGGCAGTGGAGGCCAATTCACTGGATGAATTTAAAAGAGAGTTAGATAGAGCTCTAGGGGCTAGCGGAATCAAGGGATATGGGGAGAAGGCAGGCACGGGTTACTGATTGTGGATGATCAGCCATGAGCACAATGAATTGCGGTGCTGGCTCGAAGGGCCAAATGGCCTCCTCCTGCAACTATTTTCTGTTTCTATGTTTCTTACTAAAAAATATTTCCTAAAACAGTATAGGAAGGGTACGTGTGGAATTTCCACTCCTTATTCATATTCATCAAAGAGTTTATTAACCTGAAGAAGTGTCCTGACCTGAAACATCATCTATCCATATCCCCCAGAGATGCTGCCTGACCCGTGGAGCTATTCTAACACTTAATGTTTGACTCAAGATTCCAGCATCTGTAATTTTTGTGTCTCTTCAAAGTTTATTATTAGTATAGGAAAAAAACCTGGAAATGCTGGTTTAAATCGAAGGTAGACACAAGATGCTGGAGTAACTCAGCGGGACAGGCAGCATCTGTGTGAGAGAAGGAATGGATGACATTTCGGATCGAGACCCTTCTTCAGACTGATGTCAGGGTAGGGGGAGGGACCACCAAAAGAATTGATGGCAAGCTCAAACTCTGAGCAGTCCCAAAACAGGATTTGTGTGGCACCAAAGGACACAGAGTGCTGGAGTAACTCAGCGGGTCAGGCAGCATCTGTGGAGAACATGGATAGGTGACATTTCACAGAGTGCTGGAGTAACTCAGCGGGTCAGGCAGCATCTGTGGAGAACATGGATAGGTGACGTTTCACAGAGTGCTGGAGTAACTCAGCGGGTCAGGCAGCATCTGTGGAGAACATGGATAGGTGACGTTTCACATCCATTTTGAAAAACAATTCCTAATTATGATTCACGTTTGTGAATTCCCATTGACTGCATGGATGAGTCAGTAACATAAGGCCACATCAGATTTAGCAGGACTATCTGAAGGATGGCAAAAGCATCTAGCATTTCACACTTATTGCACCAGATTGGCTTCCCATTAATGTCACTGCTGTCACAGTGGAACATGACTGTGAACAAACTAGATGTATGTTCCTTCACATCTAGAGTGAGGACTCACCCAAAGTACTTGAAGTGCAGAGACATTTTAAAGGTTGTCAATGGCACTGCTTAAATATGTTCTTCCAACCCTTCAATAAAAAATAATTTCCTTTATACATCACGATGTTAGTGAGTGATTTTTAAAAAGACATAATGATCTTGCTTTCCCTCCAATCTGTGTCCCACTGGGAAAGTCCTTGCTCTGTGTAGACGCACAGATGGTGCTGCCATTCAATGTGAAAGTGCAAATCTCTCTTAATTCCATCCAAATACTTCACGACACCAATTATGAATGATTAAAGAAATCCAATCCACTTAGGTCTTTAAAAGGAATATAATTTTTCTTTTTAGCATTGCAGTCATCATGGGAGACATTAAATAATTTCATAAACTGAATAATGTTCAACTGTCTACCGCTAAAGTGATTTAACTTAATAGCTCGACTAATGACTAAACGCATGACAGTTAAACATCTTGCTAAACTCATGGACTGAAGACAAAAAATTAAATGTGGAATTTCAAACTGTGAGCTAACACTTATGAAAGTAAATTAACATTGAAGCTTTATTTCAAAAAGATATCTGTCACCATTGGCAGCAAACCAGGAAGCTCCATCATAGGGCAGATGTTTCTCAAGTTACATTTGGTAAATACATCCTCAGCAATACAACTCGAATGGAGTTACAGTCAGGCAAACTGTGGAATTCACTGGATATTCAGCATCAGGTTAATAATCCAGGTCAAAACACAGAGTGCTGGAGGGACTCAGCGGGTCAGGCAGCATCTGTGGAGGGAAATCCACAGAAACCTGATGATTCAGGTTGGGACCCTTCATCAGACTGATGGAGCAGGGGGGGAGAAAGGTGGAAAAGAGAGGTGGGGCGGGACAAAGGCTGGCATGTTTAGTTTAGTTTAGTTTAGTTTAGTTTAGTTTAGTTTAGAAGGATGAGAGGAGATTTTATCGAAACATATAAGATTATTAAGGGGTTGGACACGTTAGAGGCAGGAAACATGTTCCCAATGTTGGGGGAGTCCAGAACCAGGGGCCACAGTTTAAGAATAAGGGGTAGGCCATTTAGAACTGAGATGAGGAAAAACATTTTCAGTCAGAGAGTTGTGAATCTGTGGAATTCTCTGCCTCAGAAGGCAGTGGAGGCCAATTCTCCGAATGCATTCAAGAGAGAGCTAGATAGAGCTCTTAAGGATAGCGCAGTCAGGGGGTATGGGGAGAAGGCAGGAACGGGGTACTGATTGAGAATGATCAGCCATGATCACATTGGCGATGCTGGCTTGAAGGGCTGAATGGCCTCCTCCTGCACCTATTGTCTATTGTCTAGTTTAGTATAGTTTAGTTTAGAGATACAGTGCAGAAACAGGCCCCGTGCCTGCACAGGCCACGTACCACCCCCTCCCCTGACATCAGTCTGAAGAAGAGTCCCGACCCGAAACGTCGCCCATTCCTTCTCTCCCGAGATGCTGCCTGACCTGCTGAGTTACTCCAGCATTTTGTGTCTACCTTCGATTTAGACCTGCATCCGCAGTGTTGTTTTCCTCCATATTTCTTTATTTCTTTCTCACATCCGTGTGTCATCACAATTGACTTATCGTTACCTCTTTCCCCATTTATTAATAACCATCCACACAGTGGCCTAAACTTAGAATTAATCATCTTTGCCTTTCTGCTGACTGGATTGCACGCAACAAAAGATTTTCACTGTACCTCGGTACACATGACAATAAACTAAACTCAATCAGGTAAGACATTCTGGTTCAAATACGTTGGGGCAGCTCGGTGGTGCAGCAGGTCGAGCTGCTGCCTCACAGCGCCCCAGAGACCCGGGTTCCATCCTGACTACGGGCGCTGTTTGTACGGAGTTCTCCCCGTGACCTGCGTGGGTTTTCTCCGGGTGCTCCGGTTTCCTCCCACACTCCAAAGACGTGCAGGTTTGTAGGTTAAATGGCTTCAGTAAAATTGTAAATTGTTCCTAGTGTGTGCAGGATAATGTCAGTGTGCGGGGATCGCTGGTCGGCGCGGACTCGATGGGCCGAAGGGCCTGTTTCCGCACTGCATCTCTCAGGTCTAAGTCGTCTGAATCAATGTTCCTAATAAATATTAAAGATGGAGGATTTTTTACACCAGCTCTCTGGGGACTCCAGAAGTCACAGCTGCACAGATTCAGAATCTATCTTTTTCGCTGTTTTTCACTTGAAGGCAGATGCTGAAATATTGGGAGCAGGTTCAGTAATTCTGCTAACAACCAATATTCAGTCACTTCCATTTAATTGCCATCATAGTCCCATTTTTATCGGGAGATTTCATTAAAATGTCTTCCTCCGAAGACAGATGTGATGCACTGCGAATCTCTGGCAGTTTGACATCATTAACTGATGACAAAAGATGGCTAATCCGTTCCCAATGACTGCTCCCGGGTAAGTGGAAACCTTTCTTTCAGGCCTGCGTTCTAGCGTGTAAGTTAATAGCGGGAAAACAGACTAAGTCCTCTGAAGTTACACGCAGAAAAGATCGCTGCAGTACCAACGTGAACGTGTTAACACACTGCAATACCTCTTCAAGGATCGGCGCGGTGGCGCAGCGGGTAGAACCGCCACCTCTCAGCGCCAGAGACCCCGGGTTCGATCCTGACCTCGGGTGCTGTCTGTGTGGGGTTCGTAAGTTTATGTGATAGGAACAGAATGAGGCCATTCAGCCCATCGAGTCTACTCCACCATTCAATCGCGGCTGATCTATCTCTCCCTCCAAACCCCATTCTCCTGCCTTCTCCCCATAACCCCTGATACCCACACTGATCAGGAATCTATCTATTTACAAAATGCTGGAGTAACTCAGCAGGTCAGGCAGCATCTCGGGAGAGAAGGAATGGGTCGATTGGTACCAGCATCTGCAGTTATTTTCTTATAGGATTCTATCTATCTCTGCCTTAAATATATCCACTGACTTGGCCTCCACAGCCGTCTGTGGCAATGAATTCCACAGATTCACCACCCTCTGACTAAAGAGATTCCTCCTCATCTCCTTCCTAAAAGAACATCCTTTAATTCTGAGGCTGTGATCTCTGTTCCTAGAGTCTCCCACTAGTGGGAACATCCTCTCCATATCCAGTCTATCCAGACCTAATCCCGAGTTTGTAGGTTCTCCCTGTGACCAAGTGGGTTTTCTCCAGGTGCTCTGGTTTCCTCCCACATCCCAAAGACGTGCGGGTTTGTAGGTGAATTGGCCCTCTGTAAATTGCCCTGAGTGTGTAGGGAGTGGTGCAAAACATAGAACTAGCGTAGAGACAAAGAACTGCAGCTGCTGGTTAATATACAAAAAGACACAGAGTGCTGGAGTAACTCAGCAGGTCAGGCAGCATCTCTGGAGAACATGGATAGGCAACGTTTCGTGTCGAGATACTTCTTCAGACTAGTGTGAACAGGTGATCGATGGTCAGCATGGACTCGGTGGGCCAAAGGGCCTGTTTCTATGCTGTCTCTGTCATTAATTTGAGCGTTTGTTGGCACTGGGCCTGTACTCGCTGGAGTTTAGAAGAATGAGGGGGGACCTCATTGAAACGTAGAGTATAGTGAGAGGCCTGGATAGAGTGGATGTGGAGAGGATGTTTCCACTAGTGGGAGAGTCTAGGACCAGAGGGCACAGCCACAGAATTAAAGGATGTAAAAGGAGGAGTTGGCTGCGCCTAACGGCTGCGGCTCTCTGGCAGTCTGTTGTCTTTTTTTCTTTTTTTTTTGTTTGTGTCGGTGTTGGGATGGTTTTTGTTTCTGTTTTTGGCTGTGTATGTGTGGTGGGGGTGTGTGGTGGGGGTGTGGGGTGGGGTGGGGGGGTGGGGCGGGGGGAAACCTTTATTTTATTAGGTCTCTTCCCCGGGGCGCGGCTCGGCTGCGGGCCTTAACATTGCCGGCGCAGCTCGGCTGCGGGACGTTTCAGTGCCCGGTGCGGCTCGGCTGCGGGCCTTAACATTGCCGGCGCAGCTCGGCCGCGGGACGTTTCAGTGCCCGGTGCGGCTCGGCCGCTGGACTTAACATCGCCCGGTGCGGCCGCGGGACGTTTCAGTGCCCGGTGCGGCTCGGCCGCGGGACGTTTCAGTGCCCGGTGCGGCTTGGCCGCTGGACTTAACATCGCCCGGTGTGGCCGCGGGACGTTTCAGTGCCCGGTGTGGCCGCGGGACGTTTCAGTGCCCGGTGTGGCCGCGGGACGTTTCAGTGCCCGGTGCGGCTCGGCCGCGGGACGTTTCAATGCCCGGTGCGGCTCGGCCGCTGGACTTAACATCGCCCGGTGTGGCCGCGGGACGTTTCAGTGCCCGGTGCGGCTTGGCCGCTGGACTTAACATCGTCAGCGCTGTTCGGCCGCGGGACGTTTCAGTGCCCGGTGCGGCTCGGCCGTTGGACTTAACATCGCCCGGTGTGGCCGCGGGACGTTTCGGTGCCCGGGGCGGCTCGGCCGGGGGGCCTTCCATCCCCTTGCGGGGGCTGTGCGTGTCGGTTGCCTCGGTAGGGGTCGAGCTGCCTGTCCGTGGGTGCGGGGGGAAGAGAGGGGAAGTTTTGTTGCCTCCATCACAGTGAGGGGGTGTTTGGAGTCACTGTGATGGATGTTTGTGTTGGGGTCGGGTGTCCTGTGTTCTTTTCTTTTTTGCTGTATTTTGTGTGACTGCTGAAATTTCGCTCGGTGTTGTGCCGAGTGACAATAAAGTGTTGTTATGGTTATGGTTATGGTTTAGGTAGGAGATGAGGAGGAATCTCTTTAGAAACATAGAAAATAGGTGCAGGAGTAGGCCATTCGGCCCTTCGAGCCTGCACCGCCATTCAATGTGATCATGGCTGATCATCCAGTTCAGTATCCCGTTCCTGCCTTCTCTCCATACCCCCTGATCCCTTTAGCCACAAGGGCCACATCTAACTCCCTCTTAAATATAGCCAATGAACTGGCCTCAACTACCTTCTGTGGCAGAGAATTCCACAGATTCACCACTCTCTGTGTGAAAAAAAACGTTCTCATCTCGGTCCTAAAAGATTTCCCCCTTACTGTACTCTGTTCCTTTGTACTGTCCAAAGTTTTGGAACGTGCTGTAGCTTCTCAACTCAAATACCACCTCTCTACCAATAACCTGTATGAAACTTTCCAATCCGGATTCCGCTCCAACCACTGTACTGAAACTGCGCTCCTCAAAATCACAAACGACCTTTTCCTCTCCTCTGACGCTGGCAACCTCAACATCCTCATCCTACTTGACCTCAGCGCCGCCTTTGACACCATAAATCACTCCATTCTCCTCACCCGACTTGAAACCTCCTTTAACATCACCGGCACAGCCCTATCCTGGATCAAATCTTACCTCTCTGACAGACACCAGTTCATCTCCATTAACAACTGTAAATCCCCCACCGCTCCCCTCCCCCAAGGTGTCCCCCAAGGCTCAGTCCTTGGCCCCCTCCTCTTCATCCTCTACCTGTTCCCCCTTGGTCAATTAATCCGCCATCATGGTCTCAACTTCCACTGCTTCGCCGATGATATCCAGCTCCTCATCTCCACCAAGTCAATCTCCACCACCACACACTCTACACTGACAAACTGCATCACTGAAATAAAATCTTGGCTTCAATCAAATTTCCTCAAACTCAACTGCAACAAATCTGAAATCATCATCATTGGTCCAAAAACGCTCACCAAATCCACCCAAAACCCAATCCTCAATATTGATGGTCTCCCAGTATCCACCTCACCTCACATCCGGAATCTTGGAATCATCTTTGATCAAACCCTCTCCTTCGACAAACACATCAAACACATCACAAATACAGCCTTCTTCCACCTCAAAAAAACATTGCCCGTCTCCGTCCATCCCTCTCCTCCACAGCTGCAGAAACCCTCATCCACGCCTTCATCACCTCCCGTCTGGACTACTGCAACAGCCTCCTTTATGGCTCACCCTCAAAAATCATCAATAAACTTCAATACATTCAAAACTCCGCTGCCCGTCTACTCACCCACTCCCCGATCCGTGACCATATCACCCCCGTCCTTTACAAGCTCCACTGGCTCCCCATCCCCCAGAGAATCCAGTACAAAATCCTCCTCATGACCTACAAAGCCCTCCATAACCTGGCCCCATCCGACCTGACTGACCTCCTCCACAGGCACACTCCCACCTGCACCCTCCACTCTGCTGCTGCCAATCTCCTGTCCCCCCCCCATCCGGACCAAACTCAGATCCTGGGGGGACAGGGCTTTCTCCATCGCTGCTCCCACCCTCTGGAACTCACTGCCCCAAACCATCAGAGACTCCTCCTCACTCACCACATTCAAAACATCACTGAAGTCTCACCTGTTCAGCACGGCCTTCAACCACTGACCGTCACCTCACCTTCTGTCTCCTTTCTCTGTTCGTTTACTTATTTATCTATTTACTTTCTTCTCTATGTTCTAGAAATCCCTGTAAAGCGTCTTTGAGTGTTTGAAAAGCGCTATATAAATGTAATGCATTATTATTATTATTATTATTATCCTTAAACTGTGACCCCTTGTTCTGGACTTCCCCAACATCGGGAACAATCTTCCTGCATCTAGCCTGTCCAACCCCTTAAGAATTTTGTACGTTTCTATAAGATCCCCCCTCAATCTTCTAAATTCCACCGAGTACAAGCCAAGTCTATCCAGTCTTTCTTCATATGAAAGTCCTGCCATCCCTCTTCAGTCAGAGGGTGGTGAATCTGTGGAATTCTTTGCCACAGAGGGCCGTGGAGGCCAAGCCAATAGATATATTTAAGGGAGAGATAGATTCTTGATTAGTGCAGGTGTCAGGGATTATGGGGAGAAGGCAGGAGGGTTAGGAGGGAGAGATAGATCAGCTATGATTGAATGGCAGAGTAGACTTGATGGGCCGAATGGCCTAATTCTGCTCCTATCACTTACAAACTTATGACCTTGTGAATTTAACCATTCAGTGATTAAGAGCAAGACACGTTAGATTCAAGTATCTCACTGCTGCAGAAGACAATGGACAATAGACAATAGGTGCAGGAGGAGGCCATTCGGCCCTTCGAGCCAGCACCGCACCACCATTCAAAGTGATCATGGCTGATCATTCCCAATCAGTACGTCTGTGGGGCAGAGCATCACAGGGGCCGGGCCAGTCCAGCCGGGGGTGAAACTCTGCACTGATCTGTTATCAGCTGTCAGTTCAGCTTATTGTCAGGTGTACCGCGGTACAGTTTATGTTGCGTGCTGTCCGGTCTGGGGATACAAGGAGAAAGATTTACTCTCCAGTCCATGCAGTTAGTCAGGGAGTCAAAGAGTCAGAACGAACAGCACGGAAACAGGCCCTTCGGCCCACCTTGTCCATGCTGGCCAAGTTGTCATAGTGGGCTAGTCCCATGACCCACTAAACCCTTCCCATCCATATACTGTCAAAGTGTCATTTAAAAGCGGTAATTATATCCACTTCTATAGCTTCCAATGGCAGCTCGTTCCAGACGCACCCTATCCTCTGAGTGAAAAAGTTGCCCCTCAGGTCCCTCTTAAACCTCTCCCCTCTCGTGTTCAGCCTGTGCCCGCTAGTTATAGAATCCTCCACCCTGGGAAAAAGACTTTGGAGGGAGACAGTGTTTCAGTGGGGACTTTGTGCGCTGCCTGATATTTAATTTTCTCTCCAGCATTGAGATTTTGAACGCTGAGGTCCCTGTTGACCAAGAGCCCAGAGACAGGCAGCAGGGCAGCGTGAAACATCTGTCCTCGGCCTCTCCTGTCTGCTTCACAACAGCTGTGCAGGGGGAACAAAGGGAAATAAAGGCAGTCAACATTTCAAGGAAGAGGGAATCTTTGTGGACGTTTCCTAAACTTCCAAAGTAAGGAAGCCTACTGTGTCACATTAACCTGTAGCCCGGTGGCACAACCATAGAGCTGCTACCTCACAGCACCAAAGTCCCGGGTTCCATCCTGACCTCGGGCGCTACCTGTACGGAGTTTGCACGTTTTCCCTGAGATAGTTCTCCCTGTGATAAGCCCGATAACGGCTGGAAAGAAACTGCCCCTGAATCTGGAGGTGTGCGTTTTCACACTTCTGTACCTCTTGCCTGATGGGAGAGGAGAGAAGAGGGAGTGGCCGGGGTGAGACTGGTCCTTGATGATGCTGCTGGCCTTGCCGAGGCAGCGTGAGGTGTAGATGGAGTCAATGGAAGGGAGGTTGGTTTGTGTGATGGTCTGGGTTGCTGGCCTTGCCGAGGCAGCGTGAGGTGTAGATGGAGTTATAGACAGTAGACAATAGACAATAGGTGCAGGAGGAGGCCATTCGGCCCTTCGAGCCAGCACCGCCATTCAATGTGATCATGGCTGATCATTCTCAATCAGTACCCCGTTCCTGCCTTCTCCCCATACCCCCTGACTCTGCTATCCTTAAGAGCTCTATCCAGCTCTCTCTTGAATGCATTCAGAGAATTGGCCTCCACTGCCTTCTGAGGCAGAGAATTCCACAGATTCACAACTCTCTGACTGAAAAAGCTTTTCCTCATCTCCATTCTAAATGGCCTATCCCTTATTCTTAAACTGTGGCCTCTGGTTCTGGACTCCCCCGACATTGGGAACATGTTTCCTGCCTCTAACGTGTCCAATCCCCTAATAATGTTATACGTTTCGATAAGATCTCCTCTCATCCTTGTAAATTCCAGTGTATACAAGCCTAGTCGCTCCAGTCTTTCAACATATGACAGTCCCGCCATTCCGGGAATTAACCTAGTGAACCTACGCTGCACGCCCTCAATAGCAAGAATATCCTTCCTCAAATTGGGGGACCAAAACTGCACACAGTACTCCAGGTGCGGTCTCACTAGGGCCCTGTACAACTGCAGAAGGACCTCTTTGCTCCTATACTCAACTCCTCTTGTTATGAAGGCCAACATTCCATTGGCTTTCTTCACTGCCTGCTGTATCTGCATGCTTCCTTTCAGTGACTGATGCTCTAGGACACCCAGATCTCGTTGTACGTCCCCTGTTCCTAACTTGAGTTGATGGAAGGGAGGTTGGTTTGTGTGATGGTCTGGGCTGCTGGCCTTGCCGAGGCAGCGTGAGGTGTAGATGGAGTCGATGGAAGGGAGGTCGGTTTGTGTGATGGTCTGGGCTACGTCCACAATTCGCTGCAATTTCTTGCGGTCTTGAATGGAGCTGTTCCCAAACCAGGCTGTGATGCATCCCAGTAAAATGCTTTCTAGGGCACATCTGTAGATATGGATTATGACATTCCTTCTTCTCCCCGCTCCCGGCAGAAGGTACAGAAGCTTAAAAGTGCAAACCACCGGACTCAGGAACAGCTTCTTCCACTCTGATATCAAGCTTCTGAACGATTCCTATTAAATCTTTTCCCCTTCACTTTAAGCCAACGTCCTCTGGTCCTCGATTCCCCTACTCTGGGCCAGAGACTCTACCCGATCTATTCCCCTCGTGATTTTGTACACCTCTATAAGATCGCCCCTCATCCTCCTGCGCTCCATGGAATAGAGACCCAGCCTGCTCAACCTCTCCCTGTAGCTCACACCCTCTAGTCCTGGCAACATCCTCGTAAATCTTCTCTGTACCCTTTCCACCTTGACAACATCTCTCCTACAACACAGTGCATAGAACTGAACACAATACTTTAAATGCGGGCCTCACCAACGGCTGATACAACTGCAACATGACCTCCCGACTTCCATACTCTATGCATAGCCATTTGAGTGCGCGTTCTGTAAACATGGAAGAGTTGTCCACATCTGTCACCCATTTCAGAACCCCACGCCAGTCGATTTTCTGACTGTGATTGCAGGCGGTGAGTAAATTGGAAAATCTAATTGCTTCTCCCTCTATCTCATCACTAATTTCCATTTTACAGCTGCTTTCTTCCAAGGCCCAGTCACAACACTCTCACAATTTAATTTCATTTTTTGCCACAAGGCTGAAGGCCGCTGGCTTACTTTTACGTAAAGAGAATTGTTTTCTTTCAATTTGGATTTATTTTTGTTGAATTTTGTATTCCAGAGTGGGGTTAACTGTTTGGTTCTTTCACTGAAAAAGCTTTGCGCTGTACATCGATACACTCGACAACGAACTGTTACCGTTAGGCGGTCACGGTGGCGCAGCGGTAGAGTTGCTGCCTGACAGCGAATGCAGCGCCGGAGACCCGGGATCCATCCCGACTACGGGCGCCGTCTGTACGGAGTTTGTACGTTCTCCCCGTGACCTGTGTGGGTTTTCTCTGAGATCTTCAGTTTCCTCCCACACTCCAAAGGTGTACAGGTTTGTAGGTTAATTGGCTCGGTAAATATAAAATAAAATTGTCCCTAGTGTGTGCAGGAAAGTGTTAATGTGCGGGGATTGCTGGTCGGCGCGGACCCGGTGGGCCGAAGGGCCTGTTTCGGCGCTGTATCTCTAAAACTAAAACTTAAACTAAAACTAAACTAAACTAGAGATAGACACTAAAGTCTGGAGTAACTCAGTGGGTCAGGCAGCATCTGTGGAGAACATGGATAGGTGACGTTTCACAGAGTGCTGGAGTAACTCAGCGGGTCAGGCAGCATCTCTGGAGAAAAGGAATAGGTGACGTTTCAGGTCGAGACCATTCTAAACTAAACTAAACATACAAACTCCGTACAGGCGGCACCCGTAGTCGGGATGGAAGCCGGGCCTCTGGCGCTGTGAGGCAGCAGCTCTACCCGCTGCCCCACCGTGGTCTCCTAGTCCTGCAAGGTTGTAAAGTCATTCAGATGCTTCAAGAACAGCCAGTCATTTACACAAGTGACATTGTGTAATCTCCCCCTTGTCTTATCTTTGGCTTTGAATGACTGTCAGCATCATTCTGTACACAGGCGTAGCTGCTATTTGTTTACCACCTATCTTGTCATCAAAGGCAACAAGCACAGGTTCACCTTGGCTGACCCTCGATACTCCCACTCAGTGTCATCCAACATTTAACATTCAGATTAAATGCCTTGCAGAATCACTATGTACTTTACAGTATTATGCCCTCTCCAAAATAGAACATTGGATAGGTTTCTGTATTCTTCTACCACAGCGAAGTAAAAAGAAAACTGAATGTTCACCTTTTTTTGTCCCTATCAATAGTGAGCAAATCTTGAATTAGTCTGTTGGAAGGAACACAGAATGCTGGAGTAACTCAGCGGGTCAGGCAGCATCTGTGGAGAACATGGATAGGTGACGTTTCACAGAGTGCTGGAGTAACTCAGCAGGTCAGGCAGCATCTGTGGAGAACATGGATAGGTGACATTTCACAGAGTGCTGGAGTAACTCAGCGGGTCAGGCAGCATCTGTGGAGAACATGGATAGGTGACGTTTCACAGAGTGCTGGAGTAACTCAGCGGGTCAGGCAGCACTTCTGGAGAACATGGATAGGTGACGTTTCACAGAGTGCTGGAGTAACTCAGCGGGTCAGGCAGCACCTCTAGAGAGAAGGAATGGGTGATGTTTCGGGTTGAGACCCTTCCTCAGACTGAGTGTAGGGGGAGATGGAGACACTGAGATAAGGAAGTATAAGGTGTGAAAACGAGACATCAAAGGGGATGGAAATCAAGGAAAATGTAGAATAGATGATTGATGGCTAGGAGAAGTTGACAACGAAGCAGACACAAGATGCTGGAGTAACTCAGCGGGTCAGGCAGCATCTCTGGAGAGAAGGAATGGGTGACATTTCAGGTCGAGACCCTTCTTCAGACTGATGTCATGGGAGGGGGCGGGACAGAGAATGTAGTCGGAGACAGGAAGACTAGTGGGAGAGCTGGGAAGGGGGAGGGGATGGAGAGAGTGGGAAAGCAGGGACTATTTGAAGTTAGAGAAGTCAATGTTCATACCGTTGGGTTGTAAACTACCCAAGCGAAATATGAGGTGCTGTCCCTCCAATTTGCACTGGGCCTCACTCTGACAATGGAGGAGGCCCACAACAGAAAAGTCAGTGTGGGAGTGGGAGGGGGAGTTGAAGTGCTGAGCCACCGGGAGCTCAGGATGGTTAAGGGGGACTGAGCGGAGGTGTTGAGCGAAACGATCGCCGAGCCTGCGCTTGGTCTCGCCGATGTAGAGAAGGGCGGTCACGGTGACGCAGCGGTAGAGTTGCTGCTTTACAGCGAATGCAGCGCCGGAGACTCAGGTTCGATCCCGACTACGGGCGCTGTCTGTACGGAGTTTGTACGTTCTCCCCGTGACCTGCGTGGGTTTTCTCCGAGATCTTCGGTTTCCTCCCACACTCCAAAGACGTGCAGGTTTGCAGGTTAATTGGCTGGGTAAATGTAAAAATTGTCCCTAGTGTGTGTAGGATAGTGTTAATGTACGGGGATCGCTGGGCGTTGCGGACCCGGTGGGCCGAAGGGCCTGTTTCTGCGCTGTATCTCTAAATCTAAAAAAAGTTGACATCTGGAACAGTTAGAGAAGTCAATGTTCGTACCGCTGGGGTGTAAGCTGCCCAAGCGAAATATGAGGTGGTATAAGAAAATAACTGCAGATGCTGGTACAAATCGATTTATTCACAAAATGCTGGAGTAACTCAGCAGGTCAGGCAGCATCTCGGGAGAGAAGGAATGGGTGACGTTTCGGGTCGAGACCCTTCTTCAGACTGATGTCGGGGGTGGGACAAAGGAAGGATATAGGTGGAGACAGGAAGATAGAGGGAGATCTGGGAAGGAGGAGGGGAAGGGAGGGACAGAGGAGCTATCTGAAGTTGGAGAAGTCAACGTTCATACCACCGGGCCGCAAACTGCCCAGGCGAAATATGAGGTGCTGCTCCTCCAATTTCCGGCGGGCCTCACTATGGCACTGGAGGAGGCCCATGACAGAGAGGTCAGACTGGGAATGGGAGGGGGAGTTGAAGTGCTGGGCCACCGGGAGATCAGTGGCGTTAATGCGGACCGAGCGCAGGTGTTCAGCGAAGCGATCGCCGAGCCTGCGCTTGGTTTCGCCGATATAGATGAGTTGACATCTAGAGCAGCGGATGCAATAGATGAGGTTGGAGGAGGTGCAGGTGAACCTCTGTCTCACCTGGAAAGAATGTTTGGGTCCTTTGATGGAGTTGAGGGGGGAGGTAAAGGGACAGGTGTTGCATCTCGTGCGGTTGCAAGGGAAAGTGCCCGGGGTTAGGGTGGTTTGGGTAGGAAGGGACGAGTGGACCAGGGAGTTGCGGAGGGAACGGTCTCTGCGGAATGCAGAGAGGGGAGGGGATGGGAAGATATGGCCAGTGGTGGGGTCCTGTTGTAGGTGACGGAAATGTTGGTGGATGATATGTTGGATCCGCTGGCTGGTGGGGTGGAAGGTGAGAACGAGGGGGATCCTGTCCTTGTTGCGAGTGGGGGGATGGGGAGCAAGAGCGGAGCTGCGGGATGTAGAAGAGACCCTAGTGAGAGCCTCATCTATAATGGAGGAGGGGAAGCCCCGTTTTCTGAAAAACGAGGACATCTCGGAAGCCCTAGTCTGAAACACCTCATCCCGGGCACAGATGCGGCGTAGACGGAGGAATTGGGAGTAGGGGATAGACTTTTTGCAGGGGACCGGGTGGGAAGAAGTGTAGTCCAGATAGCTGTGCGAGTCGGTGGGCTTGTAATAAATGTCCGTCACTAATTTTTCTCCTGTGATGGAAATGGTGAGGTCCAGAAACGGGAGGGAGATGTCAGAGATAGTCCAGGTATATTTAAGGGCAGGATGGAAATTGGAGGTGAAGTGTATAAAGTCAGTGAGTTCTGCATGGGTGCAAGAGGTAGCACCAATGCAGTCGTCGATGTAGCGGAGGTAGAGTTCGGGGATGGGGCCAGTGTACGTCTGGAACAGGGATTGTTCGACGTACCCGACAAAGAGGCAGGCGTAGCTAGGGCCCATGCGAGTGCCCATAGCTACGCCTCTGGTTTGGAGGAAGTGGGAGGAGTCAAAGGAGAAGTTGTTGAGGGTAAGAACCAGCTCTGCTAGGCGGAGGAGAGTGTTGGTCGATGGGGATTGGCTGGTTCTACGGTCGAGGAAGAAACGGAGGGCTTCGAGACCATCCTTGTGGGGGATGGAAGTGTAGAGTGACTGGACATCCATGGTGAAAATGAGGGAGTGGGGGCCTGGGAACCGGAAGTTATCCAGGAGATGGAGAGCGTGTGAGGTGTCTTGGACGTAGGTGGGGAGGGATTTGACCAGGGGGGATAGGATGGAGTCGAGGTAGGTAGAGATAAGTTCGGTGGGGCATGAGCAGGCAGAGACAATGGGTCTGCCGGGACAATTGTGTTTGTGGATTTTGGGTAGGAGGTAGAATCGGGCCGTGCGGGGCTGGGGAACTATGAGATTGGAGGCACTGAGGGGTAGTTCGCCGGAGTTGGTGAGGTCGGTGATGGTGCTGCTGATGAAGGTCTGGTGTTCATCGGTGGGGTCATGGTCCAGGGATAGGTAGGAAGAGGTGTCTGATAGTTGTCGTCTGGCCTCGGTGCGGTAGAGGTCAGCACGCCAGACTACCACAGCCCCTCCCTTGTCAGCGGGTTTAATTATTAAGTCCGGGTTGTTACGGAGTGAGTTGAGGGCTGCACGTTCAGGAGGGGAGAGGTTAGAGTTAGTCAGGGGGGTGGAAAATTTGAGGCGGCCGATGTCACGCCGGCAGTTTGAAATAAAAAGTTCTAGTGGGGGTAGTAGGCCATACTGGGGGGTAAAAGTGGAGGGGGTCCGTTGGAGACGGGAGAAGGGGTCATCAGTGCGGGGTCGGGACTCCTTACCATGGAAAAAGGCTCGGAGGCGGAGGCGGCGGAAGAAGAGCTCCACGTCATGGCGGACGCGGAACTCGTTGATGTGGGGGCGGAGGGGAACAAAGGTAAGGCCTCTGCTGAGGACAGACCGTTCGGTGTCTGAAAGGGGGAGGTCAGGGGGGATGGTGAACACCCGGCAATGGTGGGGGTTGGGGTCGGATGGAGGCAGGGGGGCAGGTGGAGGGGATGTATGGTGGGGGGGTGGTGGGTTAGCTGGGCAGAGGGGGGCATGAGGACCGATGTGGGGAGTACTGGGGGTCGCCTGGCTGGAGGGGGAAGGGGGAGAGCCAGTGGAACCCCTGCTGCAGTTACCTGTAGTAGAGGGTGGGCAGTAGGACCCAGCAGTGCTGAGGGGCCCAGCGCGGTGTGTGTGGGCCCAGCGCGGTGTGTGTGGGCCCAGCGCGGTGTGTGTGGGCCGGGTGGAGCTGCAGCCTGTTGTTGGTCCCGGGGGCCGGGTACAGCGACGGCTGTGACCTGCTGCTGGGCGGTGGAGCGGCGCGGGTCAGCACGGTCGCTGGGGGAGGCCAGCGGGGACCTGGAGTCCGGGTAAGTGGCGGTCGGCTCGGTCAGCGGATGGCCGGGGAGGGCGTGGGCGGCAACGGTGAAGGGGTCGGGAAGGTCGTGGGCGGCAGCGGCGGTGCAGAGGCCTCGCTCGTCGGCGGCAACGGCCCCGGGGAGGCGGTGGAGGTCGGCGGCGGCAGCCTCAGGTGAGCCTCGGCAATCAGCGGCCCCGGGGAGGCGGTGGAGGTCGGCGTCGGCGGCCCAGGGGAGGCGGTGGTCGGCGTCGGCGGCAGCGGCCCCGGGGAGGCGGTGGTCGGCGTCGGCAGCAGCGGCCCCGGGGAGGCGGTGGAGGTCGGCGTCGGCGGCAACGGCCCAGGGGATGCGGTGGTCGGCGTCGGCGGCCCCGGGGAGGCGGTGGGTGGTGATGGCCTCAGGTAGGCCTCGGCAGTCGGCGGCCCCGGGGAGGTGGTGAGGAGCGGTACTGCACCTGGTGGCAGTAATGGCGCCGCGGGCCTCTGCCTCGTGGTGTGCCGGCCGGCCGGCAGTGCGGAGCAGCGGTCGAGTTGCGGGTGGTCGAGTCGCTGCCGAGGAGTGTCGGTGGAGGCATCCGTCTGGAGGCGGGATAGTTTGCGAGCCTTCGTGGAGTCCAGGTAGGTGAAGAATCGAGTGTTGAGGGCGTGGATCCGGCGTAGGATGAAGTATAGTTGGGGCCCGTTGCAGGTGTGGGTGAATGAGGCCCGGAGCTGTGGGAGAGTCAGAGAGAGAGAGGGCCTGCTGGTGCCGGCGCATCCCAGCCAGGGTACAACGCAGGGCACGGAAAGAAAACTGTTCAGAGAAGTGGCAGATGGTCTGTTGGAGACGGTAGTCCGGGTTGGGTCCGAATTGGGAGGTCTGGAAACGGAGCTGGAAACCACGAGGCAGAAGATGGAGGCGCAGGCAAGTCCCAAGGAAGCAGATGTGGCTGTGGTAGCGAGTCTGGGTCAAGATGTGGTCGTAGAGTAGGAGGGCAGGAGAAATCACAGAGGGGGAGCAGCGAGAGAGCATGTTACTGAACTCTCGTCGAAGAGAGGAGGAGAACTTCTTCAAAGTGGACATACCTCGAAGAGAAATCGCAGTGGAGCAACCAGTAGTATAAGAAAATAACTGCAGATGCTGGTACAAATCGATTTATTCACAAAATGCTGGAGTAACTCAGCAGGTCAGGCAGCATCTCGGGAGAGAAGGAATGGGTGACGTTTCGGGTCGAGACCCTTCTTCAGACTGATGTCGGGGGTGGGACAAAGGAAGGATATAGGTGGAGACAGGAAGATAGAGGGAGATCTGGGAAGGAGGAGGGGAAGGGAGGGACAGAGGAGCTATCTGAAGTTGGAGAAGTCAACGTTCCCCCAGTTTGTGCTGGGCCTCACTCTGTGACGTGGGCGGGGTGGGCGGATGGTTTATTTAATATCGTCGCCACAGTGGCAGATTCCTGTGAAAGAATCACCTTCGGATAGCACCTGTGTGGCCATCTATTTGAGCGGCAGGTCTCCTGATCCACTCTGTGTTCATCACTGCCCCATTATAAGCAGGTCTGTGTGGCCTGTATGTCCACCTGGGGAACCACCACTAGGCTGCTCACATCCATGTCATTTAGGCTCCTTATGTCCACAAAATGGAAACTGCTTTCATCCCATCTGTCACCACTGCTATAGTGCTGTCCACCGTGGCAACGACAACGCTCCACTCACATCATTCCCGTCCGAACATATTAGTCTCGTTAAATGTCACTTTAACCGTCCACACTTCATCACAGCCAGAACTTCACTTTCATCAAGAGATTTCGCGAAAATGTGCTTTCCAATGTGGTGGTTTTCAACAGCTTAGCATCATTACCCAATGTCAAAGATACTAATGATATTGGACCATTAGACGTACGAGCAGAATTAGGCCATTCAGCCCATCGGGTCTCCCCTCCCCCATTCAATCATGGCTGATCTATTTCTCCCTCTCAACCCCATTCTCCTGCCTTCTGCCCATAACCTCCGATGCCCTTTGAAGGTGAATCTGTGGAATTCTTTGCCACAGACGGCTGTGGAGGCCACAAGGCAGTGGGTATTTTTAAGGCAGAGATAGATAGATTCTTGATTAGTACTGGTGTCAGGGGTTATGGGGAGAAGGCAGGAGAATTAGGTTAGGAGGGAGAGATAGATCAGCCGTGATTGAATGGCGGAGTAGACTTGATGGGCCGAATGGCCTAATTCGGCTCCTATCACTTATGGCCTTACTAATCAAGAATCTGTCAATCTCTGCTTTATAAATACCCACTGACGTGGCCTCCACAGCCCTCTGTGGTAAAGAATCCCACAGATTCACCACCCTCTGGCTAAAGATATTCCTGCGTAGATTTTGTGGTTTAAGTTTTAGTTTTTATCTTAGTGATGCAGCATTGAAAGAGGCCATTCGGCCCATCATGTCCCTGCCAACCCGTGATCAGCAGGTAGGGGCCCCGCGTCATCAAACAGACACTCATACCTTAAATTTGTTCAACTCTCCCTCTCTTTTTCCCTCTCTCGTCTCCCGTCTCCCCTCCCCCCTCCCCCTTTCCCTCTCTCACTCCCTCCCTCTCCCGCTCTCTTTCCCTCCCTCTCCCTCCCCCTCTCCCTCTCTTTCCCTATCTCTCTCCCTCTTCCCCATATCTCCCTCCCTCTCTCTCTCCCTCCCCCCTCTCTCTCTGCCCCTCTCTCTCGCTCGCCCCTCTCTCTGGCTCCCCTCTCTGGCTCCCCCCTCTCCCCCCCCCCTCTCCCTCCCCCCCTCTCTCCCTCCCCCCTCTCTCCCCCCCCTCTCTCTCCCCCCTCTCTCTGCCCCTCTCCTCCCCCCCTCTCTCTGCCCCTCTCCCCCCCCCCCTCTCTCTGCCCCTCTCTCCCCCCCCCCCCCCCGCCTGGCCACAGGGATTGGGCCATAGTGAGCACATACCATCACACTTGTTAAAAGATTGACAAAGATTCAAAAAAATGAAATATTTCCATGCCTCTGACTGTCCAACCCTCAGGAGTTGGGCCTGGTGATTTTCCACTATTTTATATCCAGTGAGCACAGCTTTATTTTCTCTCCTCACAACGTTCTCTGACCAAACCGACAATCTTCTATGTCCCCAGACCCTTATTAGACATCTCATTTTGATCACCGCTATTCTCGTGTGTGACCGTAACCCTCTCAGAGCTGGCACTGACAGACGCTGACAGACAGAGAGTGTCTCTTCCAGCTCCAACCCTGAGGACAGGAGCAAGGGAGAGATGGGAGGGCAACAAGTCCCAAACCTCAAGCACAACAGGTTGAATCAGTTCCAGGTAGGTCCAATGCAAGATGTTAAAGGAGTCAAGAGTTATAAAGAGTCATCGCCAGCTGTACTTGACATGGTCCCCACAAACCTGAAATAAAATGGAGATGTACAGACACACTAAGCCGTGATGCACCTTAGTGGCAGGATGAATCACAGCCTAGTTTGTGGACATACCTGCCCAAGGCCACAAGAAACTTCAGAGAGTCGTAGCTATAGCCCAGCCCATCACACACACCGCACTCCCCACCACTGACTCCATCTACACTTCACGCTGCCTCGGGAGAGCAGGTGATATAATCCAAGCCTTGTCCCACCCCGGTCATTCCTTCTTCTCCCCGCTCCCGTCCGGCAGAAGGTACAGAAGCTTGAAAGCGCGCACCACCAGACTCAGAAACAGCTTCTTCCCCTGTGTTATCGGGCTTCTGAACGGCCCTTCCATAAGCTAGGGCACTGTCCGATTCACCTCTACCCCATTGCGGACATTGGACTGTGTCTGTGGAACTGATGCGCTACAACGCTGAGAACTATATTCTGCACTCTGTATCTCCCCCTTGGCTCTACCTGTTGTACTGGAGTTTGACTTCATTGTGTTTATGTACGGTATTATACGCGGCAATAAATATAAACCGAAAGCTCAAGCTCTCAGAAGGGCGGCACGGTGGCGCAGCGGGTAGAGCTGCTGCCTCACAGCGCCAGGGACACGGGTTCCATCCTGACTACGGGTGCTGTCTGTATGGAGTTTGTACGTTCTCCCCGTGACCTGCGTGGGTTTTCTCCGAGAACTTTGGTTTCCTCCCACACTCCAAAGACGTGCAGGTTTGTAGGTCAATTGGCTTCGGTAAGGATTGTAAATTGTCTCTAGATGTGTATAGGATAGTGTTAGTGTGCAGGGATCGCTGGTCGGTGCGGACTCGGTGGGCCGAAGGGCCTGTTTCCACGCTGTATCTCTAAAGTAAACTAAACCATAATCATACTTTATTAGCCAAGTATGTTTTGCAACGTACGAGGAATTTGATTTGCCGTATAGTCATACCAATAAAAAGCAACAGAACACACAAAATACATTTTAACATGAACATCCCCCACAGTGATTCCTCCACATTCCTCACTGTGATGGAAGGCAAAAAAAAGTTCAATCTCTTCTACGGTTGCCAACTGTCCCGTATTAGCCGGGCCATCCCGTATTTTGGGCTAAATGGGTTTGTCCTGTACGGGACCGCCCTTGTCCCATATTAGGCCCGGGGGGGGCGCTGTAGGCCAGCACACTTTAGGCCCGGGGCGCGCTGTAGGCCCGGGGGGCGCTGTAGGCCCGGGGGGCGCTGTAGGCCCGGGGGGCGCTGTAGGTCCGCACGGCGCTGTAGGCCCGCACGGCGCTGTAGGCCCGCACGGCGCTGTAGGCCCGGACGCTGTAGGCCCGCACGGCGCTGTAGGCCCGCACGGCGCTGTAGGCCCGCACACTGTAGGCCTGGACGCTGTAAGCCCGCACGGCGCTGTAGGCCCGGATGCTGTAGGCCCCGACAGTTTAGGTCCTGACAGTTTAGGTCCTGACACTCTAGGTTTCCGACACTTTAGCTCCGGACAGTCTAGGCCGAGAGACCCGGGCACTGCTTAAAGGAGGTTGCATAGCAACCCGCCTCCCGGCCCGGGCGGCCGGCATGGATGGAGTGGGAGCGCGTGGCCGCTGGCTGGGTGAGGTCACGTGGGGCGCGGGGCGGTGACGTCACCTTGTCCCATATTTGGGAGTGAGGAAGTTGGCCACCCTAATCTCCCCCTTCTTTTTTCTCCAGCAGTCGGAAGGTAAGGAAGGAAGTCCAGCTCACAACAGGCATCGACCTCACTGCACTGAAATTTGCTGCCAAGGACCAAATGGAAATAATTCTTGTTTAGAATCTCCGTGATAGTAGAGAGATTTACTAGCGGCCTAAAAAGCCATTACAGCATTGGTATTGATCGCACTGCAAGCTAATGAATGATTAAAAGGGCACTAGTACAAAACGTGCAAATCATCCAGTTTTATTTGACGACTGTAGTAATCTAATCAACTTTGTCACAGTGTACGGGACCGAAATGTAAAGTCAGGGAGTTAAACATAAACTATTGTGTTCAACATAAAATTCACCTCTTCTCTGCAGTACAAGGGAAGAAAGGGAGATAACTGTTATGACAGCCAACGGAATGTTGGCCTTCATAACAAGAGGAGTTGAGTATAGGAGCAAAGAGGTCCTTCTGCAGTTGTACAGGGCCCTAGTGAGACCGCACCTGGAGTACTGTGTGCAGTTTTGGTCTCCAAATTTGAGGAAGGATATTATTGCTATTGAGGGCGTGCAGCGTAGGTTTTACTATGTTAATTCCCAGAATGGCGGGACTGTCATATGTTGAAAGAGTGGAGCGACTAGGCTTGTATACACTGGAATTTACAAGGATGAGAGGAGATCTTATCGAAACGTATAACATTATTAGGGGATTGGACACGTTAGAGGCAGGAAACGTTCCCAATGTTGGGGGAGAAGGCAGGAACGGGGTACTGATTGAGAATGATCAGCCATGATCACATTGAATGGCGGTGCTGGCTCGAAGGGCCGAATGGCCTCCTCCTGCACCTATTGTCTATTACTGAAGATAGACACAAAATGCTGGAGTAACTCATCAGGGCAGGCAACATCTCTACAGAGAAGGAATAGGTGACGTTTTGGGTCGAGACCCTTCTTCAGATTGGACACAAAAGGTCACCCATTCCTTCTCTCCAGAGATGCTGCCCGAACCACTGAAATACTCCAGCATTTTGTGTCTACATCAGGTCAAGAACTCTGCACCTACAACAACTAGGACTTGTAAAATGGTGCCAAACTGGCTACGCTGTGTAATGTGTAGGAGAGAACTGCAGACGCTGGTTTACACTAAAGGTAGACACAAAACACTGGAGTAGCTCAGCGGGACAGGCAGCATCTCTGGAGAGAAGGAATGGGTGACGTTTCAGGTCCAAACCCTTCTTCGGACTAGTTAGAGAAAAGGGAAATGAGAGATATAGACTGCGATGTCGAGATAAAAAACAATGAATGAAAAATATGCAAAAAAGTAACGATGATGAAGGAACCAGGCTGTGGGTTGGGTGAGAACGAGAAGCTGGTGTGGCTTAGGAGGGGGAGGGATAGAGAGTGGGGAATGCCGGAGTTAGTAAAGTTAGTAAACTCTGTACACTGTCTCAGTGTACTAATGCTATACCCTTGTATCTGAGGTGCCCATCTAAGGTCAAGTCAAGTCAATTTTATTTGTATAGCACATTTAAAAACAACCCACGTTGACCAAAGTGCTGTACATCAGTTCAGGTACTAAGAACGAACACACAATGGCACACAAACATAACAGCACATACATAAACAGTTCACAGCGCCCCCTCAGAGAGCCTCAAACACTAGGGAGTAGAAATAGGTTTTGAGCCTGGACTTAAAGGAGTGGATGGAGGGGGCAGTTCTGATGGGGAGAGGGATGCTGTTCCACAGTCTAGGAGCTGCAAAAGCACGGTCACCCCTGAGCTTAAGCCTGGACCGCGGGATAGTGAGTAGCCCCAAGTCGGCCGACCTGAGGGACCTGGAGATAGAGTGGTGGGTTAAAAGACTTTTGATATGGGGGGGGGGGGGGGGGGGGGGGGGCAAGCCCATTTAGGGCTTTGTATGTGAATAGGAGGAGCTTGAAGTTGATTCTGTACCGTACTGGGAGCCAGTGGAGAGAGGCCAGAATCGGGGTGATGTGGTCCCTTTTAAGGTGTATCTAAGTGCTGATGTATAGTGATACTTGTACTGACTCGGGGGGAGTGCCGTGAGTGCAGTGATCTCTGTGTTTGTGTAGACGAGGGCATTCGATTCAATTTGAGACACCAGCTATCAAGACAGATGTGTGTAGCGATTCATTCCTCCCTCGCACAATTAAAGCATGGAATAGTCTTCATCCTACTACAGTTACTCAACCAGACAACTACATTTAAGGCAGCTCTTCTTCTCCAAGAAGCCCTTCTTGCTTCAGTCCATACTCCGACATCCCGGAGTGTGGAGCGAGTGGGGAGGGAGGGAGGGATGGGGGGGGGGGGGGTTGTGTGTGTGTGTGTGTGTGTGTGTGTGTGTGTGTGTGTGTGTGTGTGTGTGTGTGTGTGTGTGTGTGTGTGTGTGTGTGTGTGTGTGTGTGTGTGTGTGTGTGTGTGTGTGTGTGTGTGTGTGTGTGTGTGTGTGTGTGTGTGTGTGTGTGTGTGTACAGGCCGCTGTGGTGGCTGTTTAAGTCTATGTTTAATCTTTATGTAGTTTTGTATCTTGTTCCTTTTTTTTGTATGACCATTGGCAAATCACATTTCACTGTACCTGGGAACACGTGACAACAAAGGACCATTGAACCATTGAACATAATCCAGCAATGAATTTCACTGTAGCTCGGTACAAGAGACACATATAGTGCGGGTGTCAGGGGTTATTGGGGAGCTGGCAGCAGAATGGGGTTTGGAGGGAGAGATAGATCAGCCATGATTGAAGGGCGAAGTAGACTTGATGGGCCGAATGGCCTAATTCTTCTCCTATCACTTATGAACCTATGAAGTACCATTGAACCATTGCTGCCTGACCAGCTGAGTTACTCCAGCACTCTGTGAAACGTCACCTATCCATGTTCTCCACAGATGCTGCCTGACCCGCTGAGATACTCCAGCACTCTGTGAAACGTCACCTATCCATGTTCTCCACAGATGCTGCCTGACCCGCTGAGTTACTCCAGCACTCTGAAACGTCACCAATCCATGTTCTCCACAGATGATGCCTGACCTGCTGAGTTACTCCAGCACTCTGTGAAACGTCACCAATCCATGTTCTCCACAGATGCTGCCTGACCTGCTGAGTTACTCCAGCACTCTGTGAAACGTCACCTATCCATGTTCTCCACAGATGCTGCCTGACCCGCTGAGATACTCCAGCACTCTGTGAAACGTCACCTATCCATGTTCTCCACAGATGCTGCCTGACCCGCTGAGTTACTCCAGCACTCTGTGAAACGTCACCTATCCATGTTCTCCAGAAATGCTGCCTGACCGGCTGAGTTACTCCAGCACTTTGTGTCTTTGTTTGTACCCCGGCATCTGCAATTCCTTGTTTCTACAGTAGAATATCGTACACAGTGTCCAGGCTGAGGAGAGGTTTGGTGGTAGCGTTTACAAAACGTCTCCGTGATCAATTAAAACTGTATGCAGTGCCATCTTTCAGAAGTGACAGTGACTGCAAGATACAATTTGAACTGGAGACAGGAAAAGCCCGTCTTACAGCAGAGAAAGAGATTAATGAGAAGCTTCCCTCACGTCTCGCAGCTGATGGAATGTTGATTAAAAGTGAGCAGGGTTTGGCTCTCCACAATAGAGTGTGATGTCTGTGGCATCATTATCGCGGATGCCCCTGACAAATGTCCCTTTGTTTCCCAAGTGTAGTTATTGTTCGGAAAGTATTTACACACACACACACACACACACACACACACACACACACACACACACACACACACACACACACACACAGTTGTGATAAATGGTAGAGCATCGTGGGATCTATGTACTTACTGTTTTTCGGAGTTAGCGGCCTCAGGTAAGAAGTGTTTCACCTCCGCCAGGTAGGAAGCACCTCACCTGTCCCGACACTCCCCCTGGAAGGCAAGAGACAAAATATGGTGAATGCAGAAATATCTGTCCACTTATCCACACGATGTGCATCCGTAATCTCCACACAGCCTTGTTTACAGGGGCTGTCAGAGAGTCACAGAGTGATACAGTGTGGAAACAGGCCCTTCATAGAGTCACAGAGTAATACAGTCTGGAAACAGGCCCTTCATAGAGTCACAGAGTGATACAGTGTGGAAACAGGTCCTTCGGCCCAACCTGCCCACACCGACCAACATGTCCCAGCTACACTAGTCCCACCTGCCTGTGTTTGGTCCACATCCCTCCAAACCTGCCCTATCCATGTACCTGTTCGAATACAACAGATTTTCTTTTACTCGCATCAATACTTGCGGTGCACTGGAACGCAAGTAAGAATCATCATTAAATGGAAACATGGCGAATGGTCAACCACACTTACACATGCACGTGTGTTGAACAGAGAACACTCTGTGTTAACCAGGAGCAGAGGTTTAGACAAAGGTTTCCTTTACACTTTACACTTTAGAGATACAGGGTGTAAACTGGCCCTTTGGCCCACCGAGTCCAGGCCAACCAGCAATCATCCCGTACACTGGCACTATCCTACACACACTGGAGGCAATTTGCAATATTACCGAAGTCATTTAACCTACAAACCTGCACATCATTGGCACATGGAAGGAAACCGGAGCCCCTGGAGAAAACCCACATGGTCACAGGGAGAACATACAAACTCCAAATATACTACACATGATCACAATCAGGCCACGCACAGTCTACAGATACAGGTGCAGGTTAAAGGGTATAATGTTTAGTGCAAGATAAAGTCCAGTAAAGTCTGATTAAAGATTGTCCAAGGGTCTCCCATTGGGTAGATGGTGGTTCAGCACCGCTCTCTCGTTGGTGAGAGGATGGTTCAGTTGCCTGATAACAGCCGGGAGGAAACTGTCCCTGTATCTGGAGGTGTGCGTTTTCACACTTCTGTACCTCTTGCCCCGATGGGAGAGGGGAGAAGAGGGAGTGGCCGGGGTGAGACTGGTCCTTGATGATGTTGAAGACCGACGGAACAAGTCACAGAAAATTATTTTCACAAGTCACAGAAAATGTTAACAGTGGTCACGGGAGGAATGTGTCACAATACACAGAGCATCGCACCCTGCTGCGTATGGGGCTGCACACGGAGGACCAACAGCATATTAGGCAGGTGGCCATAATAGACAATAGACAATAGGTGCAGGAGGAGGCCATTCGTCCCTTCGAACCAGCACCGCCATTCAATGTGATCATGGCTGATCATTCTCAATCAGTACCCCGTTCCTGCCTCTCCCCGTACCCCCTGACTCCGCTATCCTTAAGAGTTCTATAATGTTTTGACTGATCGATGTATTATATTTTCAGGCACAAGAGAAAAAATAAATTTTATTTTCTGATCAATGAAAACGTGATGCACGAAACAAAGTTTGGAAATGACAAAATAAATAAATCATATGTAACGTGGTTTTGCACAAAGCCTCCAATTCCAAGCTTGCGACTCGTGACAAGTTTACAGGATAATGGGTGGATATCACCTTACAACAAATCACTTTAGTATTAAATTACCTAATTGTGTAGTCTCGATAACATAAACCACACAGTGGATTTTTTTCAATGAAATAAAATTGCTGAAAATAATTAAATGAGCGATCTCCGTTTATTACAGGCTCTGGGGAATCGTGAGGCATAGACCTGGCAGAGTTCCTGGCTCTGTGAAGGAGCTGAGCTCACATCAATGGGTGCATGAGTTGCCACACACACTGCTGTGTAGCCACTGCTACCAAGGCAAGACTTACTCTAATTAACGCCAACCTGTGTTTTGCACCAGTTCAACTGCACACACAGGCACATTAGCATGTAATTACTGAAACATCAATTAAGCCCATGATTAGCTGCCCAAAGTTAAGACCGACACGAAGATGGCACATCGAGTGCATCACCATCGCTGTCAGAGTAAAGTGAAACGCAACAGCCAAGCATTCACTCTCCTGCAATGTTCACGGATAGAAACGGAATGTCAGTGAAGGAACTGCAGGTGCTGCTGTACACTGTAGATAGACATAAAAAGCTGGAGTAACTCAGCGGGACAGGCAGCATCTCTGGAGAGAAGGTATGGCTGACGTTTCGGGTCGAGAATTCGGGTCTGAAGAAGGGTCTCGACCCGAAACGTCACCCATTCCTTCTCTCCAAAGATGCTGCCTGACCTGTTGAGTTACTCCAGCACTCTGTGAAACGTCACCTATCCATGTTCGCCACAGATGCTGCCTGTCCCGCTGAGTTACTCCAGCACTCTGTCTCTACCTTGGAAAATGGATTGGTTCACCATTTTTACATGAACGGAAAAGGTTTCGAGTTACATGGGCCAACTATAGGGACATGGGAACTGCTTAGATGGGACATCTTGGTTGGCATGGACGTTGGTAGAAGGATGTAGGAAGGAACAGCAGATGCTGATTTAAACCGAAGATAGACACAAAATGCTGGAGTAACTCAGCGGGACAGGCAGCATCACTGGAGAGATGGAATGGGCGACGTTTCGGGTCGAGAATTCAGGTCTGAAGAAGGGTCTCGACCTGAAACGTCACCCATTCCTTCTCTCCACAGATGCTGCCTGACCCGCTGAGTTACTCCAACACTCTATGAAACGTCACCTATCCATGTTCTCCACAGATACTGCCTGACCCGCTGAGTTACTCCAGCACTCTGTGAAACGTCACCTATCCATGTTCTCCACAGATGCTGCCTGACCCGCTGAGTTACTCCAGCATTTTGTGTCTATTGTTGGGTCGAAGGGCCTATTTCCATACTGCACGACTCCATGCCTCTACTTTGCAATGGGAACATACAGTATATTTTCAGGCCCAAGAGAAAAAATAAACTTTATTTTCTGATCAATGAAAACGTGATGCACAAAACAAAGTTTGGAAATGAAAAAATTAATAAATCATATGTAACGTTGTTTTGTAAAAAGCCTCCAATTCCAAGCTTGCGACTCGTGACAAGTCTATAGGATAATGGGTGGATATCACCTTACAATAAATCACTTTAGTATTAAATTACCTAATTGTGTAGTCTCAATAACATAAACCACACAGTGGATTTTTTTCAATGAAATAAAATTGCTGCAAAGAATTCAATGAGCGATCTCTGTTTATTACAGGCTCTTGGGAATCGTGAGGTATAGACCTGGCAGAGTTCCTGGCTCTGTGAAGGAGCTGAGTTCACATCAATGGGCAACCACTCTGAAGAAGCACGAGTTACACCTCAATAAGATCATCCTCAAACTCCTGCGCTCCGAGGAATCGAGTCCTCGAACCACTTCCTACAGCGCAGGCCCTCGAGTCCTGGCAAAGATCTCGTAAATCTTCTCTGCACTCTTTCCAACTTCATGACATTCTCACGCAGAGAGTTGTGGATCTGCGGAATTCTCTGCCACAGAAGGTATTGGAGGCCAATTCACTGGATGCATTTAAGAGAGAGTTAGTATAAGAAAATAACTGCAGATGCTGGTACAAATCGAAGGTATTTATTCACAAAATGCTGGAGTAACCCAGCAGGTCAGGCAGCATCTCGGGAGAGAAGGAATGGGTGACGTTTCGGGTCGAGACCCTTCTTCAGACTGAATCTAAGAGAGAGTTAGATTTAGCTCTTGCGGCTAACGGAATCGAGGGATATGGTGAAAATGCAGGAACGGGGTACTGATTTTGGATGATCAGCCATGATCACATGGAATGCTAAGTCAAATGGCCTCCTCCTGCAGCTATTTTCTATGTTTCTATGATATCCTTCCTAGAGCAGGGACCAAAACTGAACACTGTACTTCAAGTGCGGCCTCACCAATGTCTTGTTCAACTGTAATATAATCTCTCAATTTCTGTACTCAGTTCCCTCCTTTCACCACTGTGTCTATCTGCAACGCTATTTTCCAGGTTATCTCGAGTATATATTTTTTAAATTACTTTGTTGGAGAAAGATGAATGACCTCCCAGATGACGAACAAAAAAATAATGTGATCCAAACCACACTGGGATCTACATCACAATGAAAAGCCTAACAAAGAAAGATCAGAAAGCTCATGTAATGACAAGGGATCTGGATCAATTGCACAAAAGTCAATTCTTGGAGGACAATGGGACCTTGGCTGAAACAGCTCTGTGTTTATTCATTCAACAACTAAGTATATTACTGTCAAACCTACTTACGCACAATTCCAGATCTCGGTAACATGAGACATCTGGTTCGTGCACAATCCTTTCCATGAAATTTCCCAAATTCCCAAATCCAATCACGTCAACTGGAACACAATTTCACTAACGCGTAAGCAAATTGTATAAACACAAATTCGGCCTTTTGCTTCACTGGCCTTACTCTGTACACAATTCCCCTGTCCTCCTGGTTGGCGCGCTGAAATTGGACAGGGCCTTTGAGGAGTAAGATGGCAGCAGGAAAGAACTTTAACAGGGAATCGGGAAGATGCAAAGCGGCCCTCACAATATCCTTCACAATCTCTCCCCTCTCACCTTCAGCCCCCGCCCTCTAGTTTTAGAAACCATCCACCCTGAGAAAAAGACTGTGAACGTTCACATTACTCATGATCTTGTACACCACAATGAGGTCACCCCTCAGTCTCCTACGCTCCAAAGAAAAAAGTCCCAGCCTATCCAACTTCTCCCTGTAACTCCAGCCCACAAGCCCAGGTAACACCCTGGTCAATCTTATCCACACCCTTTCCAATTTAATAATATCCTTCCTATATAGATCTGCAACAGTAAATAGTCTAAACAGCTGAGTTAACTAGAAGGCAACCACTCTAATCAATCACTAAATCCATATCCTCCACTGTTTGGCTTCAACATTAAATAAGGTCTTGTGATAGGAGTAGAAATCGGCCATTCGGCCCATCAAGTCTACTCCGCCATTCAATCATGGATGATCTATCTCTCCCTCCTAACCCCATTCTCCTGCCTTCTCCCCATACCCCCTGACACCCGTACTAATCAAGAATCTATCTCTCTCTGCCTTAAATATATTCACTGACTTCACCTCCACAGCCTTCTGTGGCAAAGAATTCCACAGATTCACCAACCTCTGACTAAATACATTTCTCCTCATCTCCTTCCTAATTCCTTTAATTCTAAGACTATGCCCTCTAGTCCTAGACTCTCCCAATGTTGGGAACATCCTCTCCACAGACATCATGAACACCCTTTAAGATTTTTGAGATTGTATTAAAGATTGTATAAAAATTGAGGTTCTGATTAAACTGTTACCACTGAACTATCTTAATTTCAAGAATCATCAACAATTTTGTTTCAGATGAACCAGATGAGATTGTCTCAATTGATTAGGAAAAGTTAATTAACTACACTGTGAAATATCCAGTACATCCAATGCAAACCCTTCCACCCTTAGAAAATAGTGCAAATTTGCAAACTCAGTTAATCTATACCACAAAATGAAGTGATTAGCATCTGATAATTAAATTAGAACTGCAAAGAAAGGTGTGAATAATCTTCCTTTCAGAACTTAATGGAAAAGACTTTGTGAGAGTGGGAGTTCTCAAACTATTCCAAAAACGAGGATTAGTAATCCAGTTATCACCCCAAATCTTGCCAACCAATATGAGAATTGTATCTAGTATTATATTATATAGAATACAGCACAGGAACAGGCCCTTCGGCCCACAATGTCTGTGCTGAACATGGTACAGAGTTAAACTAAACTCCTCGGCCTACACATGATCCATATCCCTCCATTCCCTGCATATCCAATATCTAAAATGTGGCTGTAGCAACTGCCCCCACCACCACTCCAGGCCCCCACCACCACTCCAGGCCCCCACCACCACTCCAGGCCCCCACCACCACTCCAGGCCCCCACCACCACTCCAGGCCCCCACCACCACTCCAGGCCCCCACCACCACTCCAGGCCCCCACCACCACTCCAGGCCCCCACCACCACTCCAGGCCCCCACCACCACTCCAGGCCCCCACCACCACTCCAGGCCCCCACCACCACTCCAGGCCCCCAGCACCACTCCAGGCCCCCAGCACCACTCCAGGCCCCCAGCACCACTCCAGGCCCCCAGCACCACTCCAGGCCCCCAGCACCACTCCAGGCCCCCAGCACCACTCCAGGCCCCCACCACCACTCCAGGCCCCCACCACCACTCCAGGCCCCCACCACCACTCCAGGCCCCCACCACCACTCCAGGCCCCCACCACCACTCCAGGCCCCCACCACCACTCCAGGCCCCCAGCACCACTCCAGGCCCCCAGCACCACTCCAGGCCCCCACCACCACTCCAGGCCCCCACCACCACTCCAGGCCCCCACCACCACTCCAGGCCCCCACCACCACTCCAGGCCCCCACCACCACTCCAGGCCCCCACCACCACTCCAGGCCCCCACCACCACTCCAGGCCCCCACCACCACTCCAGGCCCCCACCACCACTCCAGGCCCCCACCACCACTCCAGGCCCCCACCACCACTCCAGGCCCCCACCACCACTCCAGGCCCCCACCACCACTCCAGGCCCCCACCACCACTCCAGGCCCCCAGCACCACTCCAGGCCCCCACCACCACTCCAGGCCCCCACCACCACTCCAGGCCCCCACCACCACTCCAGGCCCCCACCACCACTCCAGGCCCCCACCACCACTCCAGGCCCCCACCACCCTCTCGCCTTAAAGCTATGCCCTCCAGTTTTTGACATTTCCACCCTGAAAAAAAAAGGTTCCGACCTTATCTGTACTTCCCTTAATCTTCTATGCTTTTATCAGGTCTCCCCTCAACCTCTGATGCTCCAGAGAAATCTATCCCAGTTTGACCAAACCTCTCCTTATGGCTAATACCCTCTAATCACTGAAGTCTCACCTATTCAGCACTGCCTTCAACCACTGAAGGTCACCCCACCCTCTGTCTCCTTTCTCTGTTCGTTTACTTATTTATCTATTTATTCACTTCCCTATGTTCTCTAAATTGCTGTAAAGCATCTTTGAGTATATGAAAAGCGCTATATAAATGTAATGTATTATTATTATTATTATTATTAATCCAGGCAGCATTCATGTAAATCAGCAGTGTCTGGGGTTATGGGGAGAAGGCAGGAGAACGGGGTTAATTTAAGGGTGGTGAATCTGTGGAATTCTTTGCCACAGACGGCTGTGGAGGCCACAAGTCAGTGGATATATTTAAGGCAGAGATAGATGGATTCTTGATTAGTACGGGTGTCAGGGGTTATGGCAGGAGAATGGGGTTAGGAGGAGGAGATAGATCAGCTATGACTGAATGGCATAGACTTGATGGGCCGAATGGCCTAATTCTGCTCCTATAACTTCGATACACCCTCTCCAGAACTTCCTCATCCTTCCTTTAATCGGGCGATCAGAACTGCAAGCAATACTCCACAAGCAGTCTGAACAAGGGCTTATAAAGCTACAACCTTACATCCTACAATGCCCCGAACGATGAAGGCAAGCACACCAAATGCCCTCTTTACCACTCAATCTACTTGTATTGCCAATTACGGAGAGCTATATAATTAGACCCAAGTTCCCTCTGAATATTAAAACTGTTAAGGTCCCTGCCATTAACCATGTCCTTCCCCATTCCATTCGACCTTCCAATGTGCAACACCTCACACCAGATTGTTTCTATAACACAAGTTACACAGCTTTGGCTGAATATGCTGCTCTTATACCTCATGCAATGATATGTGCAATGACCATCTTCCATTGTTTTTCACTTGTCCATTAAGTACCTACCAGTTTTATCTATCCTTTCCTTCCACAGATGCTGCCTGACCCACTGGGTTCTTCCAGCACTTTGTTTTTTGACAATTCACAAAATACTCTCTCTGGGATTTTGTCAAGGACAACACATGTTGTCTATAGACTTTAGAGATACAGCGCGGAAACAGGCCCTTCGGCCCACTAAGTCCGTGCCGACCAACGATCCCCGCACATTAACACTGTTCAACACACACTTGGGACAATTTACAATTTTACCAAAGCTAAATAACCTACAAACCTGCACGTCTTTGGAGCGTGGGAGGAAACAGGAGCACCCGGAGAAAACCCACACAGGTCATGGGGAGAACGTACAAACTCTGTACAGACAGCGCCCGTAGTCAGGATGGAACCCGGGTCTCTGGCGCTGTGAGGCAGCAACTCTACCGCTGTGCCACCATGCCGGTTGTATAATGTACATGAACTTTTATTCTCTCAGCTTTGTGGCACAGTGAAGTATCAGCGCATTGTGCACTACAATGTGCATCTGTGGAAATCTGTGGAATTCTCTGCCTCAGAGGGCAGT
Source organism: Rhinoraja longicauda (assembly GCF_053455715.1). NCBI lineage: Eukaryota > Metazoa > Chordata > Chondrichthyes > Rajiformes > Arhynchobatidae > Rhinoraja > Rhinoraja longicauda. The sequence goes on along the minus strand of NC_135966.1, from coordinate 1,629,670 downwards.
GGAGGCCGATTCTCTGAATACATTCAAGAGAGAGCTAGATAGAGCTCTTAAGGATAGCGGAGTCAGGGGGTATGGGGAGAAGGCAGGAACGGGGTACTGATTGAGAATGATCAGCCATGATCACATTGAATGGCGGTGCTGGCTCGAAGGGCCAAATGGCCTCCTCCTGCACCTATTGTCTATAAGGCTGGAGTTTGTTTACCATCTGCGTTTTATTTTTAACATTCACCTGCATCTCAAACCCTTTAAAAAGACAACAGCCCCTCAGGGTAAAAAAGTGTATCCTGTAATCCTGTTACTTTGTTTTATCCTCCAAGCTTGATATTTTGTTTTCCTGTTCAGGGTAAGTGTCTACATCAAAATATTTTTCTTCGTCTCCCTCCTCCTATATGAAAGCGCGCACCACCAGACTCAGGGACAGCTTCTTCCCCTCTGTGATCAGGCTTCTGAACGGCCCTTCCATAAGCTAGGGCACTGTCCGATTCACCTCTACCCCATTGCGGATATTGGACTTTGTCTGTGGAACTGATGCGCTACAATGCTGAGAACTATATTCTGCACTCTGTATCTCCCCCTTGGCTCTACCTGTTGTACTGGAGTTTGACCTGATTGTATTTATGTGTTATTATCTGATCTGTTTGGCCACAAGCAAAACAAAGCTTTTCACTGTACCCCAGTACAGGTGATAATAATAAACCTGAACCATTAATGCTTTCAAATTTCAATCTTAACCTCAGGTGTTTTTTAATTCCTCTGTTTTCTGAATATTAGTTTAGATTTCTAGCATAATATTTTATTCATAGAAACATAGAAAATAGCTGCAGGAGGAGGCCATTTGGTCCATTGAGCCAGCACAGCCATTCAATATGATCATGGCTGATCATCCAAAATCAGTACCCCGTTCCTGCTTTCTCCCCATATCCCTCGATTCCGTTAGCCCTAAGAGCAAAATCTAACTCTCTCTTGAAAACATCCAGTGAATCGGCCTCCACTGCCTTCTGCGGCTGAGAATTCCAGATTCACAACTCTCTGGGTGAAGACGTTTTTCCTCATCTCAGTCCTAAATGGACTACCCCTTATTCTTAAACTGTGACCCCTGGTTCTGGACTCCCCCAACATCGGGAACATTTTTCCTGCATCTAGCCTGTCCAACACTTTAAGAATGTTATTTGTTTCTATAAGATCCCTTCTCATCCTTTGGTCTTTTTGCTAGACCAACCAACCTGCACAATTAAAGGAAGGTACATGTCTAATCAAAATATTCATAGAGTAAACCTCTGTACAAACTCCGTACAGACAGCACCCGTAGTCAGGATCCAACCCGTGTCTCTGGCGCTGTGATGCAGCAACTCTACCGCTGCGCCACCGTGACGCCCCAATCTCCAATTAAATCAGATACTATACATGAATATATTCAAGCTAAACTCAAGTCCAAAAGGCAGAACAAACAGAAACACATCAGTGCAGAATATAGTTTCTCAGAATCCAGCTGAACAGCTCCAGAGAAAAGCCCAAACTCCACCTAATGCTTTTACAAACTTTGTATTTTGAAAAGCAAATTGCCAAAGATTTTTTTTTCTTATGATATGAAAAGTGGTTGTCATTCTCATGCACTGTGCAATGCAAGGGCAGGGCTGGGCAGTCACCCAAGACACAAGAAGATGCAAGAGAGGAAGGGAGAGAATGCTAAACTGTAGAAATACTGCTTTTCACATTCAACGCCTGTGTGCACCTATCACAGAAACATAGAAACATAGAAAATAGGTGTAGGAGGAGGCCATTTGGCCCTTCCAGCCAGCACCGCCATTCGTTGTGATCATGGCTGATCATCCACAATCAGTAATCCACCCGTCTTCTCCCCGTATCCCTCGATTCCGCTAGCCCCGAGAGCTCTATCTAACTCTTTTTTTAATTCATCCAGTGAATCGGCCTCCACTGCCCTCTGTGGCAGAGAATTCCACAGATTCACAACTCTCTGGGTGAAAAAGTTTCTTCTCACCTCAGTTTTAAATGGCCTCCCCTTTATTCTTAGACTGTGGCCCCTGGTTCTCGCCCCTGCCCCTCCTCTCCAACAGCTTTCACCTCCCCACCCCACCCACCAACACGATCAGTCTTGAAACGTCACCTATCCATGTTCTCCAGAGATGCTGCCTGACCCGCTGAGTTACTCCAGCACTCTGTGAAACGTCACCTATCCATGTTCTCCAGAGATGCTGCCTGACCCGCTGAGTTACTCCAGCACTCTGTGAAACGTCACCTATCCATGTTCTCCAGAGATGCTGCCTGACCCGCTGAGTTACTCTAGCACTCTGTGAAACGTCACCTATCCATGTTCTCCAGAGATGCTGCCTGACCCGCTGAGTTACTCCAGTACTCTGTGTCTTTTTTGTTAACCAGCATTAAACCAAGACCTTGAGTGTCCTTTGAGATGGATGTGAAAGAATCTACTTTATGAAGAACATGATAATGCTGCCAACCCTTCCTGCGAGATATTGATCTCTCATTTTATACCACAGACACACTGGCCAACCTGAGGAGCACCTTCAGCAACAGACTGGTCCCACCGAGATGCAGCACTGAACGCCACAGGAGATCCTTCTTCCCTGTGGCTATCAAACTGTACAACCCCTCCCCCTTCTGTAATGGAGTACTCCCTCCACAAATGCTGACTGACCCGCTGAGTTCCTCCAGCACATTGTGTTTTCCTCCAGCATCTGCACCTCTTCGTGTCTCCACTTAGACTGGGAGACTTTAGGATTACAAATACAAGTAATATTAGTGCAAATACATTTCTTCATAAGTCGCAGGAGCAGGAATTAGGACGTTCGGCCCATCGAGTCTACTCTGCCATTCAATCATGGCTGATCGATCTCTCCCTCTCAACCCCATTCTCCTGCCTTCTCCCCATAACCCCTGACACCCGCACTAATCAAGAATTTCTACATTAGAAAAGGGAAAAGAGAGCTTGTGTACTGAAACACAGTTGAAGATGACACTCTCAAGCATTTTTGGAACAAGATACATGTATACATATATTTTGCAAAGATCTAGAAATCACACCCTTCCAACACAGAAATAAGAGTTCAACTCGTTGAGGTGCATTACTTTGGTTTAGTTTATCTAAGTTGCCTGAATTAGTATTCAAGCAACTGAACCATCCTACCACATCTAAAGAGCATTCCTGAACTATTAGTTTCAGTTTCATGAACTACTATCTACTTCATTGGTGACCCTCGGACTATCCTTGATCGGACTTTGCTGGCTTTACCTTGCACTTAGGGTTGCCAACTTTCCCACTCCAAAATAAGGGACAAGAGGTGACGTCACCGCCCCGCGCCCCACGTGACCTCACCCAGCCAGCGGCCACATGCTCCCGTTCCACCAATGGCGGCCACCCGGGCCGAGAGTCGGGTTGCTACGCAACCTCCGTTAGGCAGCGCCGGGGCCTCCGGGTCTACAGCGTCCGGGCCTACAGCGTCCGGGCCTACAGCGTCCGGGCCTACAGCGTCCGGGCCTACAGCGTCCGGGCCTACAGTGACCAAGTCTACAGCGTCCTGGCCGACAGTGTTGTGGTATACAGTGTCCGGGCCTACAGTGACCAGGCCTACACTGTCCGGGCCTACAGTGTCCAGGCCTCCAGCGCCCCTCGGGCCTAATGCGGGACAAGGGCGGTCCCATACGGCTAATACGGGACAGTTGGCGACCCTACTTGCACGAAAGGTTATTCCTTTATCAGGTATCTGTACACTGTGGACGGCTCGATTGTAATCATGTGTTGTCTTTCTGTTGACTGTATAGCACGCAACAAATGCCTTTCACTGTACCTTGGTACATGTGACAATAAACTAAACTGAACTCAAACCATCCCATTGTTTGACAACAATGGGCAGCAGTCGTTCCCTCTTCCAGATGAAAATGATTTGTCTGGCAAGCACTGCAGTCAGAAAGAAATTATTGATAAGCGATCGGACTGCATGGCTAATGCTTGTTTGAACAGTCGTGGCATTAGTCAGTCAAAATGAGTCAGGCAATCCTTCCAAGATGGCGCCCAACCCAGGCGACTATTTTTTGCGTGCTAGCCACAGGAGCAGATCTACAATCATGTATTTCAAATGCTCCACACTTTTAAATTTAGTTTTAAGTTTTTAGATTTCTAAAACAGCGCAGAAACAGGCCCTTCGGCCCACCGAGACCGCGCCGACCAGCGATTCCTGCACACTAACACTGCCCGACACGCACTAGGGACAATGTTTAATTTATACATTTATACCAACCCAATTAACCTACAAAACCTGCATGTCTTTGGAGTGTGGGTGCAAACCAAAGATCTCAGAGAAAACCCACGCAAGTCACGGGGAGAACGTACAAACTCCATAAAGACAGTCAGGATCGAAACTCGGGTCTCTGGCGCTGTAAGGCAGTAGCTCTACCGCTACGCCACCGCACCCCCTCTAAATCTCTACTTCAACAGCAACATTTCTAATTCCCTTATCATGTAAATGGCTCAATTGTAATCATGTATTGTCTTTCCGCTGACTGGTCAGCACGCAACAAAAGCTTTTCACTGTACCTCAGTACACGTGACAATAAATTAAATAATGTGCACCAAGAGAACTATCATGGGATGTTTGAACAAAGGACAACTGCCCCCAACGATCCCCCGCCATACCTCAGCTGCAAGCCTGAAGACATCGTTACGTGTGGAGTGTGTGTGAACGGGAATGTTGTCACCCTAGCCCATTGACACAATAGACGATAGGTGCAGGAGGAGGCCATTCGGCCCTTCGAGCCAGCACCGCCATTCAATGTGATCATGGCTGATCATTCTCAATCAGTACCCCGTTCCTGCCCTCTCCCCATACCCCCTGACTCCGCTATCCTTAAGAGCTCTATCTAGCTCTCTTTCTTGAATGCATTCAAAGAATTGGCCTCCACTGCCTTCTGAGGCAGAGAATTCCACAGATTCACAACTCTCTGACTGAAAAAGACTGAACAAGGAGAACACTATACCTCAACGTGTTCAGCTTGGAACAACACCAGGCCAACAAATGTGTAAATACCTTTTTTCTTTGAAATTATGAAGCTTTGCCCTATGTATTCTCTGTGACAATCAGAACACTATTCCAGCCATTCACAGATAGACTCAGAGTGATACAGCGTGGAAACAGGCCCTTCCCCCAACTTGCCCACACTGACCAACATGTCCCATCTACACTAGTCCTACCTGCCTGCGTTTGGTCCATATCCCTCCAAACCCATCCTATCCATGTACCTGTCGAACTGTTTCTTAAATGTTGCGATAGTCCCAGCCTCAACTACCTCCTCTGGCAGCTCGTTCCATTCACCCACCACCCTTTGTGTGGAAAAAGTTACCCCTCAGACTCCTATTAAATCTTTCCCCCCTCATCTTAAACCCATGTCCTCTGGTCCTCGATTCCCTTGGGCAAGAGACTCCATGCATCTAGCCAAGCTATTCCTCTTATGATTATATACACCTCTATAAGATCACCCCTCATCCTCCTGCGCTATTCATTCATTGCTAATGGATGAATGGGCAATTGTCACTGACCACAAGTATTACGGTTTAGTCCAGTTTAGTTTATGTTCACGTGTACCGAGGTACAGTGAAAAGCTTTTGTTGCGTGCTAACCAGTCAGCAAAAAGACAATATATGATTACAATCGATCCATTTACAATGTACAGATAAGTGAATAACGTTTACTGCAAGGTAAAGCCTACAAAGTCCAATCAAAGATAGTCCGAGGGTCACCAAAGAGGCAGATGGTAGTTTAGCATGACTGTCTGGTTGTGGTAGGATGGTTCAGTTGCCTGATAACAGCCGGGAAGAAACTGTCCCTGAATCTGGAGGTGTGCGTTTTCACACTTCTGTACCTCTTGCCCGATGGGAGAGGGGAGAAGAGGGAGTGGCCGGGGTGAGACTGGTCCTTGATTATGCTGCTGGCCTTGCCGAGGCAGCATGAGGTGTAGATGGAGTCAATGGAAGGGAGGTTGGTTTGTGTGATGGTCTGGGCTGCTGGCCTTGCCGAGGCAGCGTGAGGTGTAGATGGAGTCAATGGAAGGGAGATTGGTTTTTGTGATGGTCTGGGCTACGTCCACGATTCGCTGCAATTTCTTGCGGTCTTGGATTTAGCTGTTCCCAAACCGTGCTGTGATACATCCCGGTAAAATGCTTTCTAGGGCGCACAGTAGATGTTTGTTGTGAGTGTTGGGTACATGCTGAAATTCCTAAGCCTTCTAAGTCAAAATTCAGGCCTTACTCTATGTCATAGCTCTAGGGGCTAGTGGAATCAAGGGATATGGGGAGAAGGCAGGCACGGGTTACTAATTGTAGATGATTGTAGAGCAATGGCGGTGCTGGCTCCAAGGGCCAAATGGCCTCCTCCTGCACCTATTTTCTATGTTTCAATGTTGTAGAGGAAAAAAACTGCAGATGCTGGTTAAAATCGAAGGTAGACACAAAATGCTGGAGTAACTCAGCGGGTCAGGCAGCATCTCGGGAGAGAAGGAATGGGTGACGTTTCGGGTCGAGACCCTTCTTCAAAAGAAACGTCACCCATTCCTTCTCTCCCGAGACGCTGCCTGACCCGCTGAGTTACTCCAGCACTTTGCATCATGTTGTAGATCTGAACAAGCACATTTAACTCAGTGGCTTTAGACAGTCAAACCCCTCTTCCCCTTTGGTGGAAACGTCAAAGACGAGAGGGCGGAGGTTTACGGTGAGAGGGGCAGAGTTTAAACAGACGACATTTGGTTTGCTGCGTGTGGTGGGAGCAGCACTTTCCCATTGCTAATTCCTTTCATCACTAACACTGGGTGATATGGATTTGAACGACTGGAATAGTGTCCTGATTGTCACAGAGAATACAAGGGATAACATTTGACAATTTCAAAGAAGTATGTATTTGCAGATTCCAAATTGCTGGGGATGGTGGTGGGAGCAGATACAATAGTGGCGTTTAAGGGGCTTTTAGACAGGAACATGGATAAGCAGGGAACGGAGGGATATGGATCACATGCAGGCAGCTGGGACTAGTTTAACAGTCCCGCTGAGTTACTCCAGCACTCTGTGAAACGTCACCTATCCATGTTCTCCACAGATGCTGCCTGACCCGCTGAGTTACTCCAGCACTCTGTGAAACGTCACCTATCCATGTTCTCCACAGATGCTGCCTGACCCGCTGAGTTACTCCAGCACTCTGTGAAACGTCACCTATCCATGTTCTCCACAGATGCTGCCTGACCCGCTGAGTTACTCCAGCACTCTGTGAAATGTCACCTATCCATGTTCTCCACAGATGCTGCCTGACCCCCTGAGTTACTCCAGCACTCTGTGAAACGTCACCTATCCATGTTCTCCACAGATGCTGCCTGACCCCCTGAGTTACTCCAGCACTCTGTGAAACGTCATCTATCCATGTTCTCCACAGATGCTGCCTGACCCACTGAGTTACTCCAGCGTTTTGTGTCCATCCTTTCTGCTTTTTTCTTCTTACTGTCCTCTCCCTAACACAAAGACCCCCCTCAACCCTACATCACGTATCGCAGGACAAGAACAACCGGGCAAGCGGAACGTCTAGGGGCAGAGCGGTGCCCGGCAGCTCAGGAGAAGATTGGAAATTCAACAACTGGGTAAATTCAGTGCCAGCCTGCCAAGGTGGGGCGTTCAGACACGGAGAGGAGAGGCGGCACTTAAAGACAGACACACAATGCAGAAGTAAACTCAGTGGGACCGGCAGCATCTCTGGAGAGGAGGAGTGGGCAGTGGTGGGCGAGACCCTTCTTCAGACTGTGTCTATCTTGGGTGTAAACCAGCATCTGCAGTTCCTCTCTACAGAGGAGGACACATTGATGCAGGGACTGGGGGGGTGGGGGCACTTCATTTCTTGTGGCCTTAACAAATAAAATATAACCCCCTGCTACAGATACACGAGGCAGAAAGGTGATGGGTGCAGGGGTGAGGGTGAGGGCCATCAGTGGCATGAGTCCAGTGGGGTCTCTCAGCCCAGTGCAGTGGTCAGTGTGAGTGGGCAGAGTGCCATGATCAGTGTGGGTAGGCAGAGTGCCGTGGTCAGTGTGGGTAGGCAGAGTGCC
>NC_135966.1:1576558-1619058 GCF_053455715.1 Rhinoraja longicauda | reverse complement strand
ACACACACACCACACACACACACACACACACACACACACACACACACACCCCCCACACACACACCACACACCACACACACACATACACACACACACCACACACACACCACACACCACACACACACACACACACACACACACACATACACACACAAGGCAGCAGCTTCACATTCCCTCCTCCTCCACACCCACCCCAGCTCCCAGCTTCACCCCTCATGGTCTACAGCTGTCCACAACCATGACCTGGGCACCTCACAACCCAGCACTACCAATACATCAGTCTGAAGAAGGGTCTCCACCTGAAACATCACCCATTCCTTCTCTCCATAAATGCTGCCTGTGCCACTGAGTCACTCAAGCTTTTTTGTGTCTTCGGTGGTGAATATTGATTTCTCTAACTTCGAGTAACCCTCTCTCTCCCCGTCCCTCTCCCACCCCGGTCGTTGTTCTAGTTTCATTGTTGTCTTGTTGAGTTTCGCTGTCTGTATAACTCTTTATCATGAAGATAGACACAGAGTGCTGGAGTAACTCAGCGGGTCAGGCAGCATCTGTGGAGAACATGGATGGGTGACGTTTCTGCTCGAGACCTTTCTTCAGACTGTTAACATCTTCTCCGCAGCCAACAATAGACCATTGTGGGCTCCACCATTCCTTGATCATCGTTATTTTTGCACATCTTCCATTCAATTGTCCTTTATCTCTCATTTCCCTGACTCTCAGTCAGGAGGAGGCCATTCAGCCCTTCGAGCCAGCACCGCCATTCAATGTGATCATTGCTGATCATTCTCAATCAGTACCCCGTTCCTGCCTTCTCCCCATACCCCCTGACTCCGCTATCCTTAAGAGCTCTATCTAGCTCTCTCTTGAATGCATTCAGAGAATTGGCCTCCACTGCCTTCTGAGGCAGAGAATTCCACAGATTCACAACTCTCTGACTGAAAACGTTTTGACTCGACCTGAAACGTCACCTGTTCTTTCTCTGGAATGAGCTGCCAGAGGAAGCTTTGGACGTGGGTACAATCACGACTTTTAAAGGACCTTTGGACAGATATGTGGATAGGAAGGGTTTCAGGGCCAAAGCCAGGCAAACATGACCGGCCTGGAATGCCAACTTGGTTGGTGTGGACAAAGGGGGGGGGGGGGGGGAAGACGTGTTTGTGTGCCGCACAGCTGTATAACTCAATGACATGGTGACTTGTGGCCAGTGGGTGCCATCTACAGAATGCACTCAAATGATCTGCATGGCCCCCTCCCCTTGTTCCACGACCTCCAACTGTAACGGACCGCAGGTAGACCCAAATGCAGCACACGGAACCAAGGAAATAGTTTTAGAAAGAGCTTTATTTCTACCTGCTCGTGGTCGAGGACAGAAGACTGAGGCGTTCACCAGGGCAACGAAGAGCATGAGGGTCGGCAACGGGAAATCAGTCCGAGAGAGAATGCTGGAGAGTCTTGCATCAGGGCTAAGAACAATCTGGCAAAGAGTGTGTGTGTGTGTGTGTGTGCAGGAAGGGTTTATATGCTGGCTTAATTGGTGATCTGGAGCAGGTGAGTGAACAGGTGAGGGGAGTTAGCTTAATGTGGTGGGCGTGGTTGGCAGGTGAGTGAACAGGACAGACTGTGACACCAACAGCAAGAGGGTTGCAGGCTCTCAGCACACCTCTCCAAAGCCTAACTTGGAAATATATCGCTGTTCCTAAATCCACCTGTGGCTTAAAACGATGCTTCATCGTAGAAACATCGAAAGTAACATAGAGAAATAGGTGCAGGAGGAGGCCTTTCGGCCCTTCGAGCCAGCATTGCCATTTAATATGATCATGGCTGATCATCCACAATCAGTACCCCATTCCTGCTTTCTCCCCATACCCCTTGATTCCCTTAGCCCTAAGAGCTAAATCTAACTCTCTCTTGAAAACATCCAGTAAATTCCAGCATCTGCAATACCTTGCTTCTACTAGATGAAACTGAGCTGTTTTTTGGATGTCCTGGTTGTTAAATTGTCAGAAACAAAACTCAGTATTCCCTCTGGTATTAAGTTTAGCTCTGGTATTAAGCAGTCATATGTTGAAAGACTGGAGCGACTAGGCTTGTATACGCTGGAATTTAGAAGGATGAGAGGGGATCTTATCGAAACATATAAGATTATTAAGGGGTTGGACACATTAGAGGCAGGAAACATGTTCCCAATGTTAAGGGAGTCCAGAACAAGGGGCCACAGTTTAAGAATAAGGGGTAGGCCCTTTAGAACTGAGATGAGGAAAAACTTTTTCAGTCGGAGAGTTGTGAATCTGTGGAATTCTCTGCCTCAGAAGGCAGTGGAGGCCAATTCTCTGAATGCATTCAAGAGAGAGTTAGATAGAGCTCTTAAGGGTAGCGGAGTCAGGGGGTATGGGGAGAAGGCAGGAACGGGGTACTGATTGAGAATGATCAGCCATGATCACATTGAATGATGGTGCTGGCTCGAAGGGCCGAATGGCCTCCTCCTGCACCTATTGTCTATTGAGCTGGGAAAGAAGGCTTCACTCCTGCTACTGAATTCATAATGTTTAAGATGTTGGTTCCTCCAATTTGCGTTTAGCCGCACTCTGACAATGGAGGAGACTGAGGACAGAAAGGTCAGTGTGGGAATAGGAAGGGGAATTAAAGTGTCCAGCAACCGGGAGATCAGGTTGGTTCAGGCGGGCTGAGCGAAGGTGTTCCGCGAAACGATCGCCCAGTCTGCGTTTGGTCGTGCCGATGTGTAAGAGTCCACATCTTGAACAACTGATACAGTAGGTGAGCTTGGAGGAGGTGCAAGTAAACCTCTGCCTCACCTGAAAGGACTGTCGGGGTTCCTGGACAGAGTGGAGGGAGGAGGTGTAGGGGCAGGTGTTGCATCTTCTGCGGTTGTACCTGGGGAGGGGGTGGTTTGGGTGGGAAGGGATGAGTTGACCAGGGAGTTGCGGTGGGAACGGTCTCTGCGGAAGGCGGAAAGGGGTGGAGATGGGAAGATGTGGCTAGTGGTGGGATCCCGTTGGAGGTGGGGGAAATTTCGGAGGATTATGTGTTGCACGCGGCGGCTGATGGGGTGGAAGGTGGGGGCTAGGGGGACTCTGTCTCTGTTGTGACTAGGGGGAGGGGGAGCAAGGGCAGAGCTGCGGGGTACCAAGGAGACACGAGTGAGGGTCTCATCTATGATGGGAGAGGGCCCTAAAGAATGAGGACATCTCGGATGTCCTAGTACGGAACCCCTCATCTTGGGCGCAGATACGGCGTAGACGGAGGAAATGGGAGTAGGGGACAGAGTCTTTGCAGGAGACAGGGTGGGAAGAAGTGTAGTCGAGATATTTGTGGCAGTCAGTGGGTTTGTCAATGCCCCACTGGGGTCAATACTCTATTTCTTGTGATGGAGACGGTGAGATCAAGAAAGGGGAGGGAGGTGTCGGAGATGGTCCAAGTAAATTTGAGTGCAGGATGAAAATTGCTGGTGAAGTTGATGAAGTCCATGAGTTCTGCATGGGTGCAGGAGGTGGCTTTTCACTGTGTCCCGGTACTTGTTATAATTGTAAACTAGACTAAACAGTGAACTTATGGATGGAAGAAGACCCAGAACTGTTTTGCGTTTCATATTTTCCTTACAATCACAACACAACAGTTTTTATGGAGGCACTTGAGACTGCTTATTTTTACAGTTTGTTTCCTTTTCTAGCTGTGATATCTTTCAGCTCAAACAGGGAAAGGAAACAATAAACCGTTTAGGCAGCTCATTAAATCTATTATCAAGACAAGCAAACGAGAACAAAAGGTGTGATGAGAAGACAGGAAATTCATTAAATGCAAGAATACTCAGCAGTTCCCAATTAATAATAAGCAGTTTATTCCAATTATGTACACGATAACAGAATTAATAAATAATTCACTTGATGTTATTTGGAAGCTGCAATCCATGAGGTCGTAACACAAATTCATTAGCATAAGGTAGACACAAGGAACTTCAGATGCAGGAATCTTGTATAAAAGACACAGAGTGCTGGAGTAACTCAGCGGGTCAGGCAGCATCTGTGGAGAACATGGATAGGTGACGTTTCACAGAGTGCTGGAGAAACTCAGCAGGTCAAGCAACATCTCAGGAGAGAAGGAATGGGTGACGTTTTGGGTCGAGACCCTTCTTCAGACTGATTAACTCAACGGGTCAGGCAGTATCTCTGGAGGACAGGGATAAGTGACGTTTCACAGAGTGCTGGAGTAACAGCGGGTCAGGCAGCATCTGTGGAGAACATGGATAGGTGACGTTTCACAGAGTGCTGGAGTAACTCAGCGGGTCAGGCAGCGTCTCTGGAGAACATGGATAGGTGATGTTTCGGGTTGGGACCCTTCTTCAGACTGATGCACTAGAGTGGACAAAGCTGGAATATAAGTCCCAGGATATATAAACCCCAGGGCCCATGTAGTAAACGTTTATTATAAGACAAACATGGCACGGTGGTGCAGCGGTAGAGTTGCTGCCTCACAGCACCAGAGGCCCTGGTACGAACCTGACTACGGTTGCTGTCTGTACGGAGTTTGTACATTCTCCCCGTGATCTGCGTGGGTTTTCTCCGGGTGCTCCGGTTTCCTCCCACACTCCAAACACGTGCAGGTTTCTAGGATAATTGGCTTTGGTATAATTGTAAACTGTCCTGAGTGTGTAGGATGGGTGTTAGTGTGCAGGGATCGCTGGTCGGCGTGGACTCGGTGGGCCGAAGGGCCTGTTTCTGCGCTGTATCTAAAGTCTGAGGTTTAATTTGGGCGGCACGGTAGCGCAGCGGTAGAGTTGCTGCTTTACAGCGAATGCAGCGCCGGAGACACAGGTTCGATCCTGACTACGGGTGCTGCACTGTAAGGAGTTTGTACGTTCTCCCCGTGACCTGCGTGGGTTTTCTCCGAGATCTTCGGTTTCCTCCCACACTCCAAAGACGTACAGGTATGTAGGTTAATTGGCTGGGTAAATGTAAAAATTGTCCCTAGTGGGTGTAGGATAGTGTTAATGTACGGGGATCACTGGGCGGCACGGACTTGGAGGGCCGAAAAGGCCTGTTTCCGGCTGTAGATATATGATATGATGATATGATATGATAATTACAGCTACTGCTTGCAGGGACTTGACCTCTCTGGTCAGGAAGGATCAAATGAAAACTCAGTGACACTGACACACAGTGTGGGGTCATGTTGAAGGCATGAGGGGGGTCAATTGGGAACCTGGGAGAGGGGCGAATGGGCTTGTTGGTTGGGTTGGGGCTGATGGAGGAACCATGGTCTTGGAGCTCTAAGGTTTGCTGTTCAGAACCAGTCCACACGATGCACACGACCTGTGGAAGAAATTAATTTAGAGGGAAATTAAAGGAGAATGAAAAAGTGGAGACTTTGCAGGTTTGCTTCGAGACTTTATTACATGATATCATGGAGAGATGGCAGCATTAAACTGCCCACCTGTTCTGTGACTTCACAGCAGAATTAGCCGACAGTTACACTGTGCAGTAAACAACTTCTGTTTTTGTTAGATACAACTCTACGTAAATATGTTATCAACTACATGGGTACCAATTATTTAATTAGTCATAACATACTTTTTGTTTACGTCTATCTTATTCAACAACAGATGGTTAATAGACAATAGACAATAGGTGCAGGAGGAGGCCATTCGGCCCTTCGAGCCAGCACCGCCATTTAATGTCAAGTCAAGTCAAGTCAATTTTATTTGTATAGCACATTTAAAAACAACCCACGTTGACCAAAGTGCTGCACATCTGATTAGGAAATAAAAAAAGAAACATACAGTGGCAGGCAGCCAAACACAACGGCGCGGCCATCTTGAACAAAATGTTTAACTAAAGCAGAATGGTGTCCCGCGGCCGCGTCGCACCGGGCGATGGAAGGCCCCGCGGGCGATGGAAGGCCCCGCGGCCGAGCCGCACCGAATGTGATCATGGCTGATCATTCTCAATCAGTACCCCGTTCCTGCCTTCTCCCCATACCCCCTGACTTCACTATCCTTAAGAGCTCTATCTAGCTCTCTCTTGAATGGTTAATACAAGTCAAACACAGTACAAGGGCATCTTGACGTTATTCTATCTCACCTTTTCGGTGGCCCGTGCCACCATCCCCTCTCCGAGCCAATCATAAGCCCCTCCATTTACAGTAGCATTTCTATGCCACTCGTGGGAGGGGGCGCGCGTGGTCTACTGTCACTTCTCACAAAGGGAAAACAAGCTTCCTTATCTCCTCCACTATTCCATGTTTACCTTTACAATCCAACCCTTCAACACATTCCCAGACAAGAGGTGATACGTCTAACCTTACTTTGCCGATTCCCACCAACCTCTTCCGCACCTGGTCAACGAGAGATGCCAACTAGCACATCCAACCACCCTTTTGTTACCTTCTTCAATTCCAGTCACAATTAAGTGAGGAAGGATATTAATTATTCTTCCACACAACGCCAACCAAGGTGGAGTCATTGGTGTCCCCAGTCCGAACATTGGACTGCTATGAGACCAGCAATGGCTGAGCCCTGCAGGCCAATTTTGTAAGAGCCATTGAAGACGCGCCCAGCCTCCGGAGCGTGTGGAAGCACGGTGTGCGTTCATGGCCAATGCTTAAAGGGTTGGCCCAGCAAAAAACATTTTGGTGATAGATACGAGTCTGAAGAAGATGAGGAAGAACCTTTTCAGTCAGAGCGTTGTGAATCTGTGGAATTCTCTGCCTCAGAAGGCAGTGGAGGCCAATTCTCTGTATTCTTTCAAGAGAGAGCTAGATAGAGCTCTTAAAGATTTTTAGATTTAGAGATACAGCGCGGAAACAGGCCCTTCGGCCCACCGAGTCCGCGCCGCCCAGCGATCCCCGCACACTAACACTATCCTACACCCACTAAGGACAATTTTTACATTTGCCCAGCCAATTAACCTACATACCTGTACGTCTTTGGAGTGTGGGAGGAAACTGAAGATCTCGGAGAAAACCTACGTAGGTCACGGGGAGAATGTACAAACTCCGTACAGACGGCGCCCGTAGTCAGGATCGAACCTGAGTCTCCAGCGCTGCATTCACTGTAAGGCGGTAATTCTACCACTGCGCCACCGTGCGCGGTGATAGATACGAGTCCGAAGAAGAGTCTTCGGAGATGAGGAAGAACCTTTTCAGTCAGAGAGTTGTGAATCTGTGGAATTCTCTGCCTCAGAAGGCAGTGGAGGCCAATTCTCTGGATGCTATCAGGAGAGAGCTAGATAGAGCTCTTAAAGATAGCGGAGTCAGGGGGTATGGGGAGAAGGCAGGAATGGGGTACTGATTGAGAATGATCAGCCATGATCGCAGTGAATGGCGGTGCTGGTTCGAAGGGCTGAATGGTCTATCCCTGCACCTATTGTCTATTGTCTTAACCTGAAATGTCACCTATTCCTTCTTTCCAGATGTGCTGCCTGTCCCGCTGAGTTACGCCAGCATTTTGTGTCTATCTCCGGTGTAAACCAGCATCTGCAGTTCCTTCCTGCACATTTTGTGATAGTTTAGTTTAGTTCATCGAGTCTGTCCCAACCAACAATCACCCATACACTGGTTCTATCCAACATAACAGGGACAATTTACAGAAGCCAATCAACCTACAAACACGCATGTCTTTGGAGTGTGGGAGGAAACCGGAGCACCCGGAGAAAAACCCACACGGTCACGGGGAGAACGTACAAACTCTGTACAGACGGCGCCCGTTGTCAGGATCGAACCTCTATCTCTGTGCCACCGTGATGCCGTCAGATTCCCTGAACCTTCTGAGGAAGTAGAAGCATTGTTCTGCTTTCATGGCCACAGCTTCAAGACAGATGTTTTTGTGGTAGTTAGGTCTCAGATCTTTGACATCTCTGCCATTTCCATTTGGGTATCATTGATGATGATGTCCAGAGGATATGGGTTTAAGGTGAGGTGGGAAAGGTTTAGTAGAAACCTGAGGGGTAACTTTTGTACATAAAGGACGGTGGGTGTATGGAATGAGCTGCCAGGGGAGGTAGTTGAGGCTGGTACAGTCGCAACGTTTAAGAAGCATTTGGACAGGTGCATGGATAGGACAGGTTTCGAGGGCCAGACACAGGCAGGTGGGACATGTGTAGATGGGGCATGTTGGTCGGTGTGAGCAAGTTGGGCTGAAGGGCCTGTTTCCACGCTGTATGACTAAGCACCTAACGATTAGGTAAACTGAGATGAGAAAAAACTTTTTTTTAAACTGAGATAAGAAACAACATTTTCACCCAGAGAGTTGTGAATTTGTGGAATTCTCTGCCACAGAGGGCAGTGGAGGCCGATTCACTGGATGGATTTAAAAGAGAGTTAGATAGAACTCTAGGGGCTAGTGGAATCAAGGAGTATGGGGAGAAGGCAGGCACGGGTTACTGATTGTGGATGATCAGCCATGATCACAAATGGTGGTGCTGGCTCGAAGGGCCAAATGGCCTCCTCCTGCACCTATTTTCTATCTTTCTACATTTCTATGTTTCTATGATTACAATGTGTAGGAGCCATTTTGCGTTTATTAGTTATTTTTGCATATTATTATTGATAGACGAGAAGCTGGCCGCGACACAGTGTTTTCATAGAGACCTTCTAAGATCTGGATAGCAGTGGACGGAGGCAAGGTCAAGTGGAATGGACCCGATATTCAAGTGGAAGGACAACCCCACAGCAAACAGGGGAGATGCATTTTACATTGTCCACTGGCCTGAACCATCATTTAGGTGCTGATATACCATCCATTTAGAAGGATGAGAGGAGATCTTATCGAAACGTATAAGATTATTAAGGGGTTGGACACGTTAGAGGCAGGAAACATGTTCCCAATGTTGGGGGAGTCCAGAACCAGGGGCCACAGTTTAAGAATAAGGGGTAGGCCATTTAGAACGGAGATGAGGAAAAACTTTTGCAGTCAGAGAGTTGTAAATCTGTGGAATTCTCTGCCTCAGAAGGCAGTGGAGGCCAATTCTCTGAATGTATTCAAGAGAGAGCTTGGTAGAGCTCTTAAGGATAGCGGAGTCAGGGAGTATGGGGAGAAGGCAGGAAAGGGGTACTGATTGAGAATGATCATCTATGATCACATGGAACGGCGGTGCTGGCTTGAAGGGCCGAATGGCCTCCTCCTGCACCTATTGTCTATTGTCTATTGTCTATTGCCTGCAGCAAGCAAGTTAATGGGGCGGAATGTTTAACTGGGAACATCACGTCCTTAACGCTCATGGAATAAAAATATCACGGTAATTTATAAAAGTTACAATGAGCCATGCAGCACATTGTGAATAGTTATGTGCATCACAGGTTGTGGGCAAGTTAAGTAGAGGGCAGTCCTGACTTTCAACCAATGTGTTTTGCAAACTGTATCTTTTGGATGGTATTCACAAAATGCTGGAGTAGCTCAGCAGGTCAGGCAGCATCTCAGGAGAGAAGGAATGGGTGACGTTTCGGGTCAGTCTGAAGTCTGAAGAAGGGTCTCGACCCGAAACGTCACCCATTCCTTCTCTCCTGAGATGCTGCCTGACCTGCTGAGTTACTCCAGCATTTTGTGAATAAATACCTTCGATTTGTACCAGCATCTGCAGTTATTTTCTTATACTTTTGGATGATATGCTCTCAAAATTAACTCCTTCCGTTCCCAAGTTTTTGAATTTCAATTTTCTAATAATCCCAAAGACATTTTGTCCACTGCTTCCGTCGGGCAGAAGGTGCAGAAACTTGAAAGCTCTCACCAACAGACTCACGAACAGCTTCTTCCCATCTCAGTTTCAGTTTAGTTCATCGTCACGTGTACAGAGGTACAGTGAAAAGCTTTTGTTGCGTGCTAACCAGTCAGCGGAAAGACAAGCATGATTACAATCGAGCCATTTTCGGTGTATAGATACATGATAAGGGAATAACGTTTAGTGCGAGGTAAAGCCAACAAAGTCCGATCAAGGATAGTCCGAGGGTCACTTCTTCCTCCGTGTCCATCATTCAGATGTTACATCGCTGTCGGCGACCGTCCTGAAAAGGGCGCGAGCTTCCGGCGACAATCAGTGGTGGCCATCACTTGTACAGTAGACGGTGGTGGTAGCAGAATTAGCTCAGGACACCTCCAGTTTCCAGCCCCGCCACGCGGTGGCTTCTGCTATGGGGCCGGAGGGTCACTAAAGAGGTCAACAGTAGTTCAGCACTTCTCCCTGTTTGTTGGTAGTTGTGTTATCAGGCTTCTGAACGGCCCTTCCACAAGCTAGGGCACTGTCCGATTCACCTCTACCCCATTGCGGACATTGGACTTTGTCTGTGGAACTGATGCGCTACAATGCTGAGAACTATATTCTGCACTCTGTATCTTCCCCTTTGCTCTATCCAGTGTACCTGAGTCTGGTGTGATTGTCTTTACCTGATCTGTTTGGAGAGCAAGCAAAGCAAATCTTTTCCCTGTACCTCGATGCACGTTACGATAATGAACCCAAACCTCATCAATACTTTCCTTGTGGACAATAAGGTGCCGGTACACAGATCAATTAAAGCTCCATTTATCAATAATTATTTTGCATAGACACAGCCAATGTTGGCATATCTTTAATTTTAGACTTTCAGACTTTAGACTTTACAGATACAGTGTGGAAACGGGCCCTTCAGCCCACCGAGTCCACGCCAACCAGTGATCCCCGCACACTACACACAAGGGACAATTTACAATTTACAGAAGCCTCAGAAGGCAGTGGAGGCCAATTCTCTGAATGCATTCAAGAGAGAGCTAGATAGAGCTCTTAAGGATAGCGGAGTCAGGGGGTATGGGGAGAAGGCAGGAACGGGGTACTGATTGAGAATGATCAGCCATGATCACATTGAATGGTGGTGCTGGCTCAAAGGGCCGAATGGCCTACTCCTGCACCTATTGTCTAGTGTCTATTGTCCTACAAACCTGTACGTCTTTGGAGTGTAGGGGGAAACCGGAGCACCCGGAGACAACCCACGAGGTTACAGGGAAAACGTACAAACAGACAGCACCCGTAGTCAGGATGGAACCCGGGTCCCTGGCGCTGTGAGGCAGCAACTCTACCGCTGCGCCACCGTGCTGGCCTCTTGGAATAAAATATCTGAACTCAAAGTAGTCTAAACAAATAAATGTTCCAATTCATGCACTGACCTTATCCATTAGCTAAACATGATGAATAAATATACGAGTCATGTTGCGGGAAAACAAAATAATGACTTCTAACCTTTCAGAAGTGGCAGTATTCCTTAACTCCACGCACATTCACAAGACATCCACGGCCATAACTATACAAACGTTTGTGTCAGGGGTAATGGGGGGAAGGCAGAAGAATGGGGTTGAGAGGGAAAGACAGATCAGCCATGATTGAATGGCGGAGTAGACTTGATGGACCGAATGGTCTAATTCTGCTCCTAGAATGTACGAACTGCACTTTATAAGATAGGTTTTATTATTGGAGACATGTTGTGTAGTTATTCCCCCTCTTCAAGGAAGCATTAATATGAGGAAAGTCAAGGACGAGAGAAAGTTATCTGGTAATCTGAGCGTACCCTTTTGATAAAGGAACTCTAAAGCCAACACCTCTGCCGTTACATCTGCAGAGCAACACTAACAAGATTGAGGCTCTTTGATTAATTCCAATCAATTATTTAACTGATGTAAAGACACCGAATTAAAAAAATCATTAAGTGATTAAGGAGATACATCCATAGGATGTCACTGTTCACCTGGGAGAGAGAGAATTCTGTGACACAGCTGAGTCTCGACTTCTGTCAGTATCAACGGACCTCAGAGAGATGTTTATCATCGTCAGGAGGACAATATTAATCGCACGTTGCAATCTAATTAGGGAATGGTCCAGACCCTACCGGTCAGGCCATTTCAGGAAATAATACTTAAAATGACACGAGGGCAGCAAACTGAACAAGGTGATTTGGCATTTTCACGTGCAACACTCACACAGACCTTTGGTCAGCCAGCTTCAAGTTGCTCTAGAGAAAGTGCTGACAAGATGCCTTGTTGGACCATTGCAGTTCTTGACGTGTGGACATCCACAATGCTTTTTCGGGAGATGATTTCACAGAAACATAGAACAGTACAGCACAGGCCCACAATGTTAGTGGCAAACAGGATGCCAAATTAAACCATGATGTATAATGGTTCATGATGTATAATGGTTCATGATGTATAATATTCCAGAACCAGGGGTCACAGTTTAAGAATAAGGGGTAGGCCATTTAGAACGGAGATGAGGCAAATCCTTTTCAGTCAGAGAGTTGTGAATCTGTGGAATTCTCTGCCTCAGAAGGCAGTGGAGGCCAATTCTCTGAATGCATTCAAGAGAGAGCTAGATAGAGCTCTTAAGGATAGCGGAGTCAGGGGGTATGGGGAGAAGGCAGGAACGGGGTACTGATTGAGAATGATCAGCCATGATCACATTGAATGGCTGTGATGGCTCGAAGGGCCGAATGGCCTCCTCCTGCACCTATTGTCTATTGTCAATGTTGGAGCGAGCGGCGAGCAGACTGCCAATGCCATCTACTTTATCGACAACACTAACAGCACGAAAATCAAAGCAGATTTACTCCACTGCCAACAGCAACACAGAGGCTTCTGCCGTCAATACTTGATGATGAAGTGAAATGCAGTGGAATTCTCCGGATGGTCTGAAGTGTGTCAGAGTGTGACTTAGTGGAGCCGAACAAACAAACTGCAAACATCAGGAAGAAAATGAGCACCGATAGAAAAGACTATTTTTTAAATGTTAAAAAAATATACATGTAATAATAATAGGAAAAAAAAATAATAATAGGTGAGAGAGACAATACTTAGCCAGGAAATCATGAAATCCCATTTAGTTTTTACAAGTGAGAAATAGCATCATAAATCACTTGTGTTCTCATCCCGCTGGAGTTATTGGGTCATCTTCTCTGGTGGAATATAAATGGGATTTTATGATTTGCTCGTAAGTGTTGTTTTGCAGCCATAACTTTCTAATGTGTGGGAGAAGATAGGTATAACAAGAATCCGAAACATAAGCTGTAAATATTATTGTAAAGCAAACTTTCACCCCTCAAGATAGACTTCTCATCAGCCCAGAATCCTCATTCAGAAGGCTGTTAGATGTCAGACAAGAGCTCCCTCCACACATCCAATCAATTTCCCATCCTGGTCAATGTATTCACTCCGTTTCTGCTGTCTGCTCATCTCCTCGCCCAAATCAAAAGCTGCCAGAGGAGGCAGTTGAGGCAGATACTAGAACAGCATGTAAAAGACACTTGGGCAAGGACGTGGACTGGAAAGGTTTAGAGGGATACAAGACCAAGTGGACCTGTTGGGCCCATTCCTCGTAGAGGGGGGACAGGGAAGGGGAGAGGGTGTGACTGACTGAGCCCTGGAACCAAAGCCTCTCCTGTATTGTAGCACCCTCAACCCCCCACTCAATCCCCCTTATCCGCCCCTCCTCCCCCCACTGACCCACTCCATCCCCCCTACCCCCACTTGCCCCTCCCCTACCCCCACTCCCTCAGCCCTGCCTCCACCCCCACTCCCTCAGCCCTGCCTCCACCCCCATTCCCCCCTCCCCACCCCTATTCCTCCCTCCCCCTCCCCTCACCCCCACCCTCCCTGCCCACATCCCACTCTCCCCCACCCCCACTCGCCCCTCCTCCCCACCCACACTCTCCCCTCCTCCCGACTCCCCAACATTCTTGTTGCATACGGGTGTCAGGTGTTATGGGGAGAAGGCAGGGGCATGGGGTTAAGAAGGGAGGATAGATCAGCCATGATTGAATGGTGGAGTAGACTCGATGGGCTGAATGTCTTAAATGCTGCTCCTAGAACTTATGAACTTATGAACTCATGACCTCCTGTCTTCGAATCGGTCACTGCGCCTGACCTGGGGACCAGCTCATGTTTGATAACAGTTCAGACGAACAGCTTTTCTTCATTACTCCAGACCTGTGCTTGTGAAGTCAAAGATCCTGTTGGGATTTTCATCATCATTCTCATTTTGTCATAAGTCTATACGTTCTTGGAGCAGAATTAGGCCATTCGGCCCATCAAGTCTACTCTGCCATTCGATCATGGCTGATCTATCTCTCCCTCAACACCAACATGTGAAGCCTCTCCTAATTGCATAAACTTCTATCAAAACTATCCTCCACTTCTCACGTTCCAGAGAAAACAATACAAGTCTGTCCAGTCTCTCCCTGAAACCTTCTAATCCAGGCAGCATGCTAGTTAAAAAAAATGCACCAAGGTTGAGCTGTTGGAAGATTCAGGAGCAGCAATAATAATTCTCGAGTATTATTTCTGTATCAGTGCGTGAGCAAACAAACATTCATCTTGTGGACAAGTTCACTTGGAAGGATTTATGATGCAAGGCATTTGTAGATGTCAGCGTGACAGGATTTCAGCAGTAAATTGCACTTTGAATGCATGGGCCGTTCCAAAGAGTTTTGCATTCGAAACAAACCAAGCCCTCTGTCTGTGTTGGATGATTTGCAAAGGACATCAGTAAATATGTAACAGGCAAATTTGTGCTATCCTTAAAGGTTAAGCATACTTTAGCAGCTCACCCGGTTCGTGTATTTACTTCCAGACCTTGAGGATCTTGGAGGCAGAACAGATAGGTCAAGGGCCAAGAGCATTTAATGTGTCAGATGTACCGTTAACGAAGACAGTCACCAAATGCTGGAGTAACTCAGCAGGTCAGGCAGCATCTGTGGAGAACATGGATAGGTGACGTTTCACAGAGTGCTGGAGTAACTCAGCGGGTCAGGCAGCATCTCTGGAGAACATGGATAGGTGACGTTTCACAGAGTGCTGGAGTAACTCAGCGGGTCAGGCAGCATCTGTGGAGAACATGGATAGGTGACGTTTCACAGAGTGCTGGAGTAACTCAGCGGGTCAGGCAGCATCTCTGGAGAACATGGATAGGTGACGTTTCACAGAGTGCTGGAGTAACTCAGCGGGTCAGGCAGCATCTCTGGAGAACATGGATAGGTGACGTTTCACAGAGTGCTGGAGTAACTCAGCGGGTCAGGCAGCAACTCTGGAGAACATGGATAGGTGACGTTTCACAGAGTGCTGGAGTAACTCAGCGGGTCAGGCAGCATCTCTGGAGAACATGGATAGGTGACGTTTCACAGAGTGCTGGAGTAACTCAGCGGGTCAGGCAGCAACCCTGGAGAACATGGATAGGTGACGTTTCACAGAGTGCTGGGGTAACTCAGCGGGTCAGGCAGCATCTGTGGAGGGAAGGAGTGGGTGACGTTTCGGGCGGAGATATTTGTTCAGACTCTGAAATGGTTTGGCTTTCATAAATTCATGTTCATTCGTGACAGGAGCATAATTAAGCCACTCAGCCCATCGAGTCTACTCCGCCATTCAATCACGGCTGATCTCTCTCTCCCTCCTAACCCCATTCTCCTGCCTTCTCCCAATAACCTTTGAACCCTTACTAATCTCTGCTTTAAAAATATCCATTGACTTGGCCTCCACCACCATCTGTGGCAACAAGTTCCACAGATTCACCACCTTCTGACTAAAGAAATTCCTTCTCATCTCCTTTCTAAAGGTACGTCCTTTTATTCTGAGGCTGTGCCCTCTGGTCCTAGACTCTCCTACCAGTGGAAACATCCTCTCCACATCCACTCTATCCAGGCCGCTCACTATTCGGTACGTTTCAATGAGGTCCCCCCTCGACCTTCTAAACTCCAGCGAGTACAGGCCCGGTGCCCACAAATGCTGATCGTATGTTAACCCACTCATTCCTGGGATCGTTCTTGTAAACCTCCTCTGGACCCTCTCCAGAGCCAGCACATCCTTCCTCAGATACGGGGCCCAAAACTGTTGGCAGTATTCCAGATGTGGTCTGACCAGCGCCTTGTAATGCCTCAGCATTAGTTCTTAGTAAGGGTATCAAAGGGTTGTGGGGAGAATGCAGGAGAATGTAGAGGGAAAGATAGAACAGCCATTATTGAATGGCGAAGTAGAATCGATGGGCCGAATGACCTAATTCTGTTCCTATGACCTAAATTGCCCCTCGTCTATAGAAAATGGATGCAGAAACGGAATAACTTAGAACTAGTATGAGCCGGTTCTACGGTGCTGGCTCGAAGGGCCGAATGGCCTACTCCTGCACCTATTTTCTATGTATGTAACAGGTGATCATCGTGGACTCGTCGGGCCGAAGGGCCTGTTTCTATACTGCATCACTAAAGGGAACTGTAGGCAGGAGACGGACGTGGGAATGGGATGAGGATTTGTGGTGACACTACATGTAGCTGGTCGCTTACAGAATGCAACACGATGAACACAGCTAATTGCGTGCTGGAGAGTTCAGCATCATTACCGCTGGAAATGCCCAAGTGGTGATCTGGCCGAGCGCCAGTTGAGACTGGACATCAATCCGTACCCGGCCTCCTGTATTCCAACACTTAATAAATAGGCTTCACCTTACAAGCCAATGTAGAACACAAACAATAATTATAAAACAAATCCCACACATACAAATTCTCTTATCACATCTCCGAAGAAATGTTTTCAAATAATGAATTGCTTCATGGGATGGACTGGCTGCATTTATATGCAGTTAAATAAAACAGATATCATCTTAAACAGCAGCAAGAAGAATTGTTGTTTGGGAGTGCTGGTTAATGGAACGACCTTGGAAGGGGAAGGTGATGATGGTGGAACGGTCCGTGCTCCAGTCTCAAGCTCTGTGGGATTGAGCTGGTGTGCTGGCTGTGTGGAGTTTGCACGCTCTTTCAGTTTAGTTTATTGTCACGTGCACCGAGCTTCAGTGAAAAGCTTCTGTTGCAAAAGGACTGGACAAGCTAGATGCAGGAAAAATGTTCCCAATGTTGGGCGAGTCCAGAACCAGGGGCCACACAGTCTTATAATAAAGGGGAGGCCATTTAAAACTGAGGTGAGAAGGAACTTTTTCACCCAGAGAGTTGTGAATTTGTGGAATTCTCTGCCACAGAGGGCAGTGGAGGCCAAATCACTGGATGGATTTAAAAGAGAGTTAGATAGAGCTCTAGGGGCTAGTGGAATCAAGGGATATGGGGAGAAGGCAGGCACGGGTTACTGATTGTGGATGATCAACCATGATCACAATGAATGGTGGTGCTTGCTTGAAGGGCCGAATGGCCTCCTCCTGCACCTATTTTCTATGTTTCTATGTCCATGTGGGGTCCAATGTCTTCTAACAAACGTGCTGGTAAGTTTAGTTTAGTTTAGTTTAGTTTAGTTTAGTTTAGTTTAGTTTAGTTTAGTTTAGTTTAGTTTAGTTTAGTTTAGTTTAGTTTAGTTTAGTTTAGTTTAGTTTAGTTTAGTTTAGTTTAGTTTAGTTTAGTTTAGTTTAGTTTAGTGATACAGCGTGGAAACAGGCCCTTCAGCCCACTGGGTCCGCGCTGACCAGCGATCCCCGTACACTAACACTATCGTGCTCCCACTCCACCAATAGCGGCCGCCCGGGTCAGGCGGTGACGTCACCTTGTCCCGTATTTGGGAGTGAGGAAGTTGGCAACCCTGTCATACGTTAACCCACTCATTCCTGGGATGGTTCTCGTAAACCTCCTCTGGACCCTCTCCAGAGCCAGCACATCCTTCCTCAGATAAGGGGCCCTCATTCTTCCAAACTCCAGTGGGTAGAGACTCAGTGTCATCAAAGACTTTGCTGTGGTCCTGTGCTCAGACTCTGCTGAAGTAATATCAACCAGGCCAGGCTAACAGAGAAAATGTCCCATTCCACACTTCAAAGACATGCAGGTTTGCAGATTATTTGGCCTCAATAAACATTGTAAATTGTCCCCAGTGTGTGTGTGGGCTGGGGCTAGTGTACGGATGATCACGGTCTCGGTGGGCCAAAGGGCCTGTTTCCGCGCTCTATCTTTGAGGTAGGGTTGCCATTTTGAGCTAAATTGGTTTGTTGTGTAACGAACCTGATCTGATAAGGGGACTCAAGGTAAAAGACCCATTAGGATGCAGTGATCACAATATGATAAGTTTTACTCTACAAATTAAGAGGGAGAAGGGAAAATCGGAAGTGTCAGTATTACAGTATAGCAAAGGGGATTACAGAGGCATGAGGCAGGAGCTGGCCAGAATTGACTGGAAGGAGGCCCTAGCAGGGAAGACAGTGGAACAGCAATGGCAGGTATTCCTGGGAATAATGCAGAAGTTGCAGGATCAATGTATCCCAAAGAGGAGGAAAGATTCTAAGGGGAGTAAGAGGCACCCGTGGCTGACGAGGGAAGTCAAGGACAGCATAAAAATGAAAGAGAAGAAGTATAACATAGCAAAGAAGAGTGGGAAGCCAGAGGATTGGGACTCTTTTAAAGAGCAACAGTAGATAACTAAAAAGGCAATATGGTCACCAATGTGTCCACAATTTCTAGAGCCACCTCCTTGAGTACCCTGGGATGCAGACCATCAGGCCCTGGGGATTTATCAGCCTTCAGTCCCATCAGTCTACCCAACACCATTTCCTGCCTAATGTGAATCTCCTTCAGTTCCTCCGTCACCATAGGATCTCTGGCCACTAGAACATCTGGGAGATTGCTTGTATCTTCCTTAGTGAAGACAGATCCAAAGTACCGGTTCAACTCATCTGCCATTTCCTTGTTCCCCATAATAAATTCCCCTGCTTCTGTCTTCAAGGGACCCACATTGGACCTACTGTACTCCCTGTACACACATGACTGTGGGGCCAGGTTCAGCTCAAACTCCATCATCAAGTTTGCTGATGACACTGTGGTGGTGGGCCAGATCTCCAACAACGATGAGAAGGCCTACCGGGAGGAGGTGGCTGATCTGGCACTCTGGTGTCAGGACAATAGCCTCCTCTTGAATGTCACTAAAACAAAGGAGCTGATTGTGGACTTCAGAAGGGCTAAACATCCAAGGACGTACACGCCACTGGAGATAAATGGGTCTATTGTGGATAGGGTGAGCAGTTTTAAATACTTGGGAGTCCGCATCGCAGAGGATCTGACGTGGGCAACGCACATTGCCGCACTGGTGGGTAAGGCTAAGCAGCGCCTTTACCACCTTAGACAACTGAGGAAATTCAGAGTGTCTCTGAGGATCCTTCATTGCTTCTACTCTGGGGCTGTAGAGAGCATCCTGTCCGGCAACATTACAGTCTGGTTTGGGAACAGCTCTGCCCAGGACAGGATGGCCCTGCAGAGAGTAGTGCGTTCAGCAGAACACACCATGGGAACTACACTCGTCCCCCTGCAGGACCTATACATCAGGAGGTGCAGATCCAGAGCAAGCAAGATCATGAGGGACCCCTGCCACCCCAGTAACGGACTGTTCCAGATGCTACGATCAGGCAAACGCCTCCGCTGTCACGCTGTGAAAACGGAGAGGATGAGACGGAGCTTCTTCCCACAGGCCATCAGGACTGTCAACTTTTATAACCCCAGAGACTAAATTTTTGTCGACACTAATAGTAACTTATTAACTTTATTTATATGCTGTAACTGTAATTCTTTTTGTGCACAACCCGCAGGCATTGCCACTTTCATTTCACTGCACATCGTGTATGTGTATGTGACAAATAAATTTGACTTGACATTTGCCATGACTATTTTTTTCCTCTTCACATACCTAAAAAAGCTTTTACTATCCTCCTTTATATTATTGGCACAGTTGTAAATCTGTGGAATTCTCTGCCTCAGAAGGCAGTGGAGGCCAATTCTCTGAATGCATTCAAGAGAGAGCTAGATAGTGCTCTTAAGGATAGCGGAGTCAGGGGGTATGGGGAGGAGGCAGGAACGGGGTACTGATTGAGAATGATCAGCCATGATCACATTGAATGGCGGAGCTGGCTCGAAGGGCCGAATGGCCTACTCCTGCACCTGTTGTCTATTGTCTATTGTCTATTATGCAAAGGGGATACTGTAGGCGCGGACACTGTAGGCCCGGATACTGTAGGCCCGGATACTGTAGGCCCGGATACTGTAGGCCCAGATAATGTAGGCCCAGATAATGTAGGCCCAGATAATGTAGGTCCGGACAGTGTAGGTTCGGACATTGTAGGCCTGGACAGTGTAGGCCTGTGGGCCCGGGCGCCGCCTAACGGAGGTTGCGTAGCAACCCGCCTCCCGGCCCGGGCACCCGGTGACGTCGCCTTGTCCCTTATTTGGGAGTGAGATAGTTGGCAACCCCTACTCTGAAGTGGAAAGTAAGAGCTACACTCTACTGCCGGTGAGTGTCGGGGGCTGTGTTTCATTGCCTGCGTCAGCCCCAGCATCCGTCTCCACTGCACCGAGCCGAAGATTACAGGATGAGTGAAGACAAACACAGGCTGACTGGAATAACGATGTCAGCCCGACTCCCTGGTGGGCTTGTCCCCTGCATTAGTTTCACTGCTTTCCCTAAGATGGAGTGTGCCTGGTGTGATGAATTACTGAGCGGAGAATCTCCACTCCATCCCCAACACTTTGAAGTCTAAACCTGAAATTAATGAAGCAACCCACTGAGGATAATGCCTCAAAATATCCAATCGGCATTTGAATGGAGATTGGTTGCAATTTACATCTAAATTAAATGCGCGCTCGCGACTGGCATTTTGTCAACGGCTGCCCTGGATTTAGCACCTTACACGACGTGAGAAATACTGTGATATTTTATATAAACTGTTTGAAAAACATGTCAGGGTTGATTTTGCTGCTCATGAATGGGGGAAAAAATGAAGATAGCAACACAGCAAACCGTGATGCTGAGCGATCCCTCTCTGACCCACTCACCCTGTCACTTAAACAGTAAGCTTCAAAAAACAAATACCATGTACATCCCAAAGCAGCACAAATTAGCAATAATGAAAAAAATATGTACACCCTCACACATAAGCACGCAGAAAAATATTTCAATCCTCTTCGTTTCGAAGACTGCAAACCCCATTGTGGTTGAAATCTATCGCTGTGGTTTAAATGTCAAATCTCAATGCGCTCTATTTGCATGCTGGTATATTCCTTTCTACCTGATCAATAGATAAACAACTTTCCCAAGAATTCTTATGTTTCGATCAGGCTGGATTCCCAGTAACTGCAGATTTTTAAAAAAACAAATACATAGGTCTAAATCTCTGCTTAGCAGCTCAGTGGAGCATTCAGTCTGCAACTCAATTTAAATACAAAACACAATTTTGTACATTTATTTTGTACAAAGGTTTCAGTTTGAAAATACATTACCTTGCTAATAGAAAACTTAACAGCATATTGACTGCATTTGGCACATCCACTTCTCAGGCACCCGTAAAATATATTATGCATCAGCAGAAAATGTTTTTAAAATTTCATGACCTTAATTTTGAATTTATGGTGTCATATTTTGCCAACATACTCGATAAATGTAAGTGAAAGAGAAGTTTGTTCAGCAACCATGTAAATGGACGCAAAGGCAATAGATTTTGTCAATTGAAGTACATCGCAGGAGTCAAGTGTTGGAAGGAACTGCAGATGCTGGTTTAAACCAAAGGTAGACATGCTGGAGTAACTCAGCGGGACAGGCAGCGTCTCTGGAGAGAAGGAATGGGTGACGTTTCGGATCGAGACCCTTCTTTAGTCTGAAGAAGGGTCTCGACCCGTTCCTTCTCCCCTGAGATGCTGCCCGTCCCGCTGAGTTACTCCAGCATTTTGTGTCTACCTGCAGAAGGTGTTATTGCAGATACAAGGAACTGCAGAAGGTGGAATCTTGAGCAAAACACAAAAGTGCTGGAGGGACTCAGTAGGTCAGGCCTGCATCTGTGGAGGGAATGGACTGATGGAGTAGGGGGGGGGGGGGGGGGGGGAAGCTGAGAAAGAGGAGGTGGTGGCAGGACAAAGCCTGACAAGTGATAGGTGGATACTTGAGGGGGGGGCGCTGAGTTGATGGTGGATTAAGTGACAAAGGCTAGAGGTGAAAATCGGTGTCAGATTCCCTGCATTCTCTCCACTCCCTTCCCATCCACGTGCCTATCTAAAGCCTCATAAACTCCACCACCAGCCTAGCAGTACGTTCCAGGCACCCAGACGATAAAAACCCTGTCGCGCACTCCTCTACCTTAAAGCTATGGCTTCATGTCTATGCCATTTCCACCCTGCAGAAATGGTACTGACTGCCCAATCTTTGCCTCTAATAATGTAATAGACTTTTATTAAGTCTCTTCTCAACCTCCAATGTTCTAGAGAAAGTAATCCATGTCTGTCCAATCCCTCATAGTACCTAATTCCCCCTAATCCAGGCAACATTCGGGCCAACCTGAGGAGCACCTTCAGCAACAGACTGGTCCCACCAAGATGCAGCACAGAACGAACGCCACAGGAGATCCTTCTTCCCTGTGGCTATCAAACTGTACAACCCCTTCCACTTCTGTCGTCATAGAACCATAGAGTCATAGAGTGATACAGTGTGGAAACAGGCCTTTCGGCCCAATTCACCCAATAATGTCCCAGCTACCCTAGTCCCACTTGCCTGCGCTTGGTCCATATCCCTCCAAATCTGTCCTATCCAAGAACCAGTCTAACTGTTTCTTAAACGATGAGATAGTCCCTGCCTCAACTACCTCCTCCGGCAGCTCGTTCCATACACCCACCACCCTCTGTGTGAAAAAGCTACCGCTCGGATTCCTATTAAATCTTTTCCCCTTCACCTTAAACTTATGTCCTCTGGTCCTCGATTCCCCTACTCTGGGCAAAAGACTCTGTGCATCTACCCGAACTATTCCTCTCATGATTTTGTACACCTCTGTAACATCACCCCTCTTCCTCCTACGCTCCATGGAATAGAGACCCAGCCTACTCAACCTCTCCCTATTGCTCACACCCTCTAGTCCTGGCAACATCCTCGTAAATCATCTCTGAATCCTATCATGCTTGACAATATCTTTCCCATAACATGGTGCCCAGAACTGAACACAATATTTTAAATGCAGTCTCACCAACGTCTTATACAACTGCAACATCACCTCCCAACTTCTATACTCAATACTCTGGCTGATGAAGGCCAAAGTGCTTAAAGCCTTTTTGACCACCTTATCTACCTGTGACTCGACCTTCAAGGAACCATGCACCTGTACTCCTAGATCCCTCTGCTCTACAACATTACCCAGAGGCCGACCATTCACTGTGTAGGTCCTGCCCTTGTTCAATGTCCCAAAATGCAACACCTCACACTTCTCTGTATTAAATTCCATCAACCATTCCTCCGCCCACCTGGCCAATCGATCCAGATCCTGCTGCAATCGATCACAACCATCTTCACGATCTGCAAAACCACTAACGTTTGTATCATCAGCAAACTTGCTCATCTTGCCCTGTATGTTCTCATGGTGTAGACTGAGACTGAGACTGAGACTGAGACTGAGACTGAGACTGAGACTGAGACTGAGACTGAGACTGACTCGCCCCCCACCCCCCCCCCCACCCCCCCCACCCCCCCCCCCCCCCCCCCCAATCTTTGCACATCCCCAGTCCTTTCCACTTGTCACTTTAATTTCATGTTTCATGTATTTTGTGTTTTTATGACCATTGGCAGATCAATTTCCCTCCTGGGATAAATAAAGCTCTATCGTATCGTATCGTATCGCATTGCAAACCTCTTCATTCAAAGCTTTCATGTCCTTCCTGTGATGGGGTGTCCAAAACTGCACACATTTCTCCAAGTGCAGCCTGACCAGAGTTTTAGGGCCCTGCATCGTGACTTCCTGAATCTCGTACTCAATTAGGGTTGCCAACTTTCTCACTCCCAAATACAGGTCCGCGTAGCCAGGGGCTACGTGCTCCCCCTCCACCAATGGCTGGCGGCCGCCTGGGCCAGGAGGCAGGTTGCTAAGCAACCTCCGCTAAGCAACGCCCGGGCCTCCGGGCCTACACTGTCCGGCTCTACAGCGAACCCCGGGCCTACAGTGTCCAGGCCTACAGAGTCCGGGCCTACAGCGTTGGTGCCTACAGCGCCCCCCCAGGCCTAATATGGGACAAGGGGGGTCCCGTATGGGACAAACTAATTTAGCCCAATATACGGGATGTCCCGGATGATATGGGACAGTTGGCAACCATATACACAATGCCCCGACCGATAAATACATCTTGGCCTGCATAGTTGCTTATAATTTCTCAGATTGTCTCGTTCTCAGTTGGTTTGGGAGGAATGTGTAATCTATTTTCAATGGTAAACTAAATGACTTGGTTAATGGTTCAGTTTAGCCTTTAATGCAAGATCCACATTAGCTTTCACTTTCCCATGTCTGTCCAAGTGCTAATACACCACAAACATAGAAACATAGAAACATAGAAAATAGGTGCAGGAGTAGGACATTCGGCCCTTCGAGCCTGCACCGCCATTCAATATGATTATGGCTGATCATCCAACTCAGTATCCTGTACCTGCCTTCTCTCCATACCCCCTGATCCCTTTAGCCACAAGGGCCACATCTAACTCCCTCTTAAATATAGCCAATGAACTGGCCTCAACTACCTTCTGTGGCAGAGAATTCCACAGATTCACCGCTCTCTGTGTGAAAACAAACGTTCTCATCTCGGTCCTAAAAGACTTCCCCCTTATCCTTAAACTGTGACACCTTGTTCTGGACTTCCCCAACATCGGGAACAATCTTCCTGCATCTAGCCTGTCCAACCCTTAAAAATGTTGTAAGTTTCTATAAGATCCCCCCTCAATCTTCTAAATTCCAGCGAGTACAAGCCTAGTCTATCCAGTCTTTCTTCATATGAAAGTCCTGCCATCCCAGGAATCAATCTGGTGAACCTTCTCTGTACTCCCTCTATGGCAAGAATGTCTTTCCTCAGATTAGGAGACCAAAACTGTACACAATACTCCAGGTGCGGTCTCACCAATGCCCTGTACAACTGCAGCAGAACCTCTGGGATGTCCTCTGCTTCTTCTTCAATAATTGTATTTCATTTGTGCGAGTTAATTTGTTTGTGTTTTAGTTTAGAGATACAGGTGGAAAAAGGCCCTTCAGCCCACTGAGTCCGCACCGACCAGCGATCACCCCGTACACTTGTTCTATCCTACACACACCAAGGAAAATTTACAGAAGCCAATTAACCTACAAACCCCGCACGTCTTTGGAGTGTGGGAGGAAACCGGAGCACCCAGAGAAAACCCACGCAGGTCACGGGGAGAACGTACAAACTCCGTACAGACAGCACCCGTAGTCAGGATGGAACCCAGGTCTCCAGCGCTGTGAGGCAGCAACTCTACCGCTGCGCCACTGTGAAACAGGTTTATGAACCATTAGTAAATTGGTCAATGAGGTAGTGTCAGGTTTTTCTGTGTGAGTGCAGAAACTCCTGCGACCAGGATACCAGTGCAAAGTACTGAACATACTAGCAGATTGCCGGTTGGTACAATAGTTTTGTAACAAATACCATAGTGTAGAAAATCATGAGAGGAATAGATCGGGTAGACGCACAGAGTCTCTTGCCCAGAGTAGGGGAATCGAGAACCAGAGGACACAGGTTCAAGGTGAAAGGGGAAAGATTTAATTGGAACCTGAGAGGTAACTTTTTCATGCAAAGAGTGGTAGGTGTATGGAACGAGCTGCCGGAGGAGGTAGTTGAGGCAGGGACTATTGCAATGTTTAAGAAACATTTAGACAGGTACAGGGATAGGACAGGTTTAGAGGGATGTGGGCCAAGCTCAGGCAGGTTGAACTAATGTAGATGGGGCATGTTGGCCGGTATGGGCAAGTTGGGCCGAAGGGCCTGTTTCCACGCTGTCAAACTCTATGACTCCTTGACAACATTAAAAAGGCATTTGGACAGGTGCAAGGTTTAGAGGGGTATGGGCCAAATGCAGGTGGGTGGGACTAGCGTAGATGGGACATCTTGTCCAACATGAGAGGGTTGGGCCAAGGACCTGTTTACGTGCTGTACGACTACGGGACTCTATGACTATGAAGCTGATGTAATGCAAATTTTTCATAAGAAGCCTGGTAAATTCTAAATAAACTGGTTGCAATAAAATGAAAGATGTATTTGGAATTGATTTATCTACAGCATTTTAGATTACATAAACTCTCGTAGGCACTACAGAATCTGTAAAATACTCTTCTATGGAATATAGACCCATGATTATACTCTGGGCAAATGTTATGTGCTGGCTTGGCATGTGCTGTTGTGGAGTCACAGAGTGACACAGTGTGGAAACAGCCCTTCATAGAGTCATAGTCACAGAGTGATACAGTGTGGAAACAGGCCCTCATAGAGTCACAGAGTGATACAGTGTGGAAACAGGCCCTCATAGAGTCACAGAGTTCCTGATTGTTATTGCACTGGTGAGGGTCAGCACAACTTGTCCACGCTGACCAACATGCCCCATCTAAGATAGTTCCACCTGCCCGCATTTGGCCCACATCCCTCCCTACCTTTGCGATCCACATACCTGTCCAAGTACCTTTTGAATTCCTACCACACTCCAAACCTGTGTAGGTGTGTTGGTTAAGGTAGACACAAATCGCTGGAGTAAATCAGCGGGTCAGGCAGTATCTACGGAAAAAAAGGATAGATGACATTTTGGGTTGGGAGCCTTCTTCAGACCCTGAAGGGTCCATCCCTCCCCAACCCACGTCGCACCAGCATCTGACTTTCACTCTACAAACAGCTAACAACGGCCCGTTTCCTTTGTCATCGTTACTTTTTTGCGCATCTTTCATTCATTGTTCTATATCTCTCCACATCACCGTCTATATCTCTCGTTTCCCTGATCCCTAACCAGTCTGAAGAAGGGTCTCGACCTGAAACGTCACCTATCCATGTTCTCCACAGATGCTGCCTGACCCGCTGAGTTACTCCAGCACTCTGTGAAACGTCACGTATCCATGTTCTCCACAGATGCTGCCTGACCCACTGAGTTACTCCAGCATTCTGTGTCTATCTGCTGATCACATTGAATGGCGGTGCTGGCTCGAAGGGCCGAATGGCCTCCTCCTGCACCAATTGTCTATTGTCTATTGTCCCGTACGGGACCGCCCTTGTCCCGTATTAGTAGGGTTGCCAACTTCCTCACTCCCAAATACGGGACAAAGGGTGACGTCACCGCCCCGCGGCCCACGTGACCTCACCGCCCCGCGGCCCACGTGACCTCACCCAGCCAGCGGCCACGCGCTAATCAACCCGCCTCCCGGCCCGGGCGTCCGCCATTGGTGGAGCGGGAGCACGTGGCCGCTGGCTGGGCGAGGTCACGTGGGGCGCGGGGCGGTGACGTCACCTTGTCCCGTATTTGGGAGTGAAGAAGTTGGCAAGCCCTTTGCACAGGTTAGACAAGAAGGGCTGGGAAATAAATCCCTTCAGCCTGTGGGTTAACGACAAGCAGTGCAGTGTTTCACACAATAGAACGAGTGTGGGAAATCTGAAGGCTGTTTCTGTAACATGAAGCTGTTCGCAGAAAACGCATAAACCTTTTAACGACGGGGATGTTCCTGATTGTTATTGTACTGGTGAGGGTCGGCAGATTAAGTCCACTTGGGTTGAACAATGAGCCAGATGTGATCACACTCCACTGGATAAATAAGACGCGTGGGTCTGATGTGAAAACCGTACGGATGTGAATACAGGTAATACCCTTTGTGGTTTGTGAGATGGACTAGCACTTGACTTCCATTTCAAATATTTAACGTCGCTGGGAGCTCGGGAAGTATATGTGGCTTTCTATCATATTTCACTGAGCTTATCTCCCACTTTTGCTATCATCCAACGGGCCCAGAATTACAATTTCCACTGAAGTGCCCAGTTGTGATCTCTTTGATGGCTCGCTGCTCACACAGACTAAGTACCCAGAGGGAAAAAAATCAGGCGAGTTGGTGCTGCTTCTTAAACGCTTGCAGTTTATTTTCCAGACTGCAAACGCCTTCACTGGTTGAAGTCCACTTCATTCCACACGCAAAATATCGCCGAGCATTAACCCTTCCTCACAACCCACTGTTTATTCATGCGTTAGATAAAAGTGACGAACCACAGCCTGGCCCTTCATACTCCTTATTTTTATGACTGCGTTTCTGTGTAGACAACAGACAATAGACAATAGGTGCAGGAGGAGGCCATTCGGCCCTTCGAGCCAGCACCGCCATTCAATGTGATCATGGCTGATCATTCTCAATCAGTACCCCGTTCCTGCCTTCTCCCCATACCCCCTGACTCCACTATCCTTAAGAGCTCTATCCAGCTCTCTCTTGAATGCATCCAGAGAATTGGCCTCCACTGCCTTCTGAGGCAGAGAATTCCACAGATTCACAACTCTCTGACTGAAACTACTATCAAAGAAATAAGTGCTGGGCAATGTGTGGTTAATACACCAACCTACATGGCTCATCCACTTGTGAGATAGAGAGAGGGGGTCACAGGCTTAGAATAACAGAGTTAGGAGGAAGAGAAAGGATGGTGAACTTCGAGAGGCGACTTGGGGCGAAATGGACCTTCGGACTATCGTTCATCGGATTTCAGTGGACTTTATCTTACACTAAACGGTATTCCCTTTATCATAGACAGACACAGAATGCTGGAGTAACTCAGCGGGACGGGCAGTATCTCTGGAGAGAAAGAATGGGTTACGTTTTGGTTCGAGACCCTTCTTCAGTCTGAAGAAGGGTCTCGACCTGAAACGTCGCCCATTCCTTCTCTCCAGAGATGCTGCCTGACCCGCTGAGTTACTCCAGCATTTTGTGCCTATCTTCGGTGTAAACCAGCATCTGCAGTTCCTTCCAACACATGTGTAGGGTTGTGTTGGTTTCTCAGTATATACATTAATGTATACAATAAGTATAACTATTCACTGTTAAAATTTAGAATTATTAATTAATGTCATAAAGAGCTGGTGAATGACTTAAATTGCCCAATGTATGATGTTAATTAAATCCCTGATTATCTGTACTTCAAATAAATTACTGCCCGGTATAGGCAGTAAGTAATTAATATACTAATGAGTCATTTAATTAACATTCTTATGATGAAGTACATGAATATCAATATCCATAGATAATATTCAAAGTTCAAAATAGCTTGTCCTTAATTCCAATGTTCGTATTCGCACGCATGAATCATCTGTATCCAAGAACACTCCTCATGACATGCAGGGGATTCATCTTGAGACCAGAAGGATAAAGGCATCTCTGATACTGCAGGCAGTCATCTGAAGATCTGTACGTCAACCGCAAGAAAGTACTGTGGAGACACAAGAGATTGAAGATGCCTTATTCTGGAACAAAAAGTGACCAAAGCACTGGAGGAACTCGGCAGGGCAGGGCAGGCAGCGTCTGTGGAGGGGAATGAACAGGTGATGTTTCAGGTCGGGACCCTTCTTCAGACCGATGGAGTCGGGTCGTAGAGTCATGGAGTCACACAGCACGGAAACAGGCCCCTTCACCCCAACTTGTCCATGCTGTACAAAATGCCCCATCTATGCTAGTCCAACCACCTCATGTTTGGGTCAAAATACCTCTCGACCTTGTTTTATCTGTGTACCTGTCCAAATGTCTTGTTAAAGGGGAGAGAAACCTGGATAAGAGAGGTGGCCGGGTGAGTCAAAGCCTAGCAAGTGATAATGGAGAAACAGAACTGTAGATGCTGGTTTATACCAAAGTTGGACACAAAGTGCTGGAGTAACTCAGCGGGTCAGGCAGCATCTCTGGAGAACATGAATCGGTGACGTATCACAGAGTGCTGGAGACACTCAGCGGGTCAGGCAGCATCTCTGGAGTAGGATGGGTGACGTTTCAAGTCGGGGACCTTCTCCAGATGGAGTTTTGCTCGGTCTGAGGAAGGGTCCCGACCCGAAATGTCACCCATCCTTCTCCAGAGATGCTGCCTGACCCGCTGAGTTACTCCAACACTCTGTGTCTTTCAGTGATAGATAGATATGGGCCAGGGGGTGCAGATGGGTGGAGTGGGTGACAAAGGCTGGCGGTGAAAACAAGACAAAAGGTTGTCAGAGACAGCGTCTCATGGACGGACTTTCTAGAGCACATGTGTCAAACTCAAGGCCCGCGGGACGAATCCGGCCCGCCATGTCATTTTATGTGGCCCGTGAGAGCTTAATTGTCATTGGTCGAATATCTTTTAAGTTACAGACATTTTTAACTTTAAAAGTTTCATTTCATTTCTAAACACATTTTTTAAAGGCCTCTCCTCACTCGCACACACAAGATGGCCGCCGTTAGAGGAGCCGCCCGCCCGCCATCACCGCCCTCACTCTCCTCACTCTCCTCACTCGCACACACAAGATGGCCGCCGTTAGAGGAGCCGCCCACCCGCCATCACGGGCCCCCCTCTCCTCACTCGCACACACAAGATGGCCGCCGTTAGTGGAGCCGCCCACCCGCCATCACGGGCCCCCCTCTCCTCACTCGCACCCACAAGATGGCCGCCGTTAGTGGAGCCGCCCACCCGCCATCACGGGCCCCCCTCTCCTCACTCGCCTCACTCGCACAAACAAGATGGCCGCCGTTAGTGGAGCCGCCCGCCCGCAATCACGAGCCCCCCTCTCCTCACTCTCACACACAAGATGGCCGCCGCCCTCACTCTCCTCACTCGCACACACAAGATGGCCGCCGTTAGTGGAGCCGCCCACCCGCCATCACGGGCCCCCCTCTCCTCACTCTCCCACACCCTGGGGACACTGTCTCCCGAGCAGGAGGGAGATGGTCGGACTGATGGTCCTCATCCTTCCCTTAAACCCACGCCACGGCGTCCTCGAGTCCCCCTCCCGCCCGGGCCCAGCACCGTTACTGCACACAGGCCACAGCGCAGCGGGCAGCTTCTCCTCTCCTCTCTCCCCTCCCGACGGTCCCAGACCGCCGCCGCCCGCCTCACGTAGTCCGGAGCTCCCTCCTCCTCCTCCCTGCACGCTCGGTAAGTGCCTTTCGCAACCAACGGCTCCATGGAGGGAAGTGGACGTAGGGGGCGAGTGGGGGGAGGAGAGAATGGGGGGGTGAGGGTGGGGGGACGAGAGAATGGGGGGGTGGGGGGAGGAGAGAATGGGGGGGTGGGGGGAGGAGAGAGTGGGGGGAGAGTGGGTGGTGGGGAAAGGGGGGGGAGCGAGAGTGGGTGAGGAGAGAGTAGGGGGAGAGTGGGACTGGGGAGGGGGACAGCGGGGGTGGGGGTGGTTGGGGGAAGAGAGAGTGGGGGTGGGGGGAAGAGGGGACAGTGGGGGTGGGGAAGGGCAGTGAGAATGGGGGTGGGGCGAGTGTGTGGAAGGGAGGGTGGGGCTAGGAGGGGGTGAAGGTGGGGGGAGGAGAGTGGGAGAGAGGGGCTGGGTGGGGAGAGAGTGGTGGAAAGGGGTGGTGGGGGAGAGTGGGGCTGGGGGAGAGTGCGAGTGGGAGTGGGAGGGAGAGTGGGACTGGGGAGGAGGGCAGAGTGCGGGTGGGGAGGGGGAGGGGTGGGGGGAGGGGGACAGCAGGGGAGGGGGGTGGTGGTGGGGGGTTGAGAGAGTGGAGGAGGGGGGAAGGGGGACAGTGGGGGTCAGGGAAGAGGCGAGAGTGGGGGGAGGGAGGAAAAGGTGGGTGAGGGGGAAGGGGACAGTGAGAGTGAAAGGAGGGTGAGGGTGGGGGGAGGAGAGAGGAAGTGTGGGGGGAAGGGGGAGAGTGGGGGGGGAGGGGGACGGTGAGAATGCAGGTGGGGCGGGTGGGTGGAGGAGAGGGTAGGGGTGGGAGAGGGGTGAGGGGAGGAGAGAGTGGGGGAGGCGGGGGTGGGTGAGAGTGGGGCTGGGGGAGAGTGGGGCTGGGGGAGAGTGGGGCTGGGGGAGAGTGGGGCTGGGGGAGAGTGGGGCTGGGGGAGAGTGAGTGGGGCTGGGGGAGGAGAGAATGTGGGGAGTGGGGGAGGAGAGAGTGGGGGAAAATGGGGGCCAGTTACAACCGGCCCTTTGAGGGCAACCATAATGCTGATGTGGCCCGGGGTGAAAATGAGTTTGACACCCCTGTTCTAGAGGAAGTATCTCCACCTGAAACCTCACCTGCCCATTCCCTCCACAGATGCTGCTTGTCCCACTGAGTCCCACCCGCAGTTTGTTTATACTGAATATTCCAATATCTGCCGTCTCTCGCGTTCTTGCTATGTGTAATCTCCTTTGCTGAGTAAACACATTGGCTTCATCAGTTGCAACCATCGCAGAACTGAATAAGGTCATCCTGGCCACTTCTGTGACAGGTTCAGGTTCATTATTGTCACATGTACCGAGGTACAGTGAAAAGCTTTGTTTTGCATGCTATCCAAACAGATATCATGGTGGTACGGTGGCGCAGCGGTAGAGTTGCTGCCTTACAGCGAATTCAGCGCCGCAGACTCAAGTTCGATCCCGACTACGGGCTCCGTCTGTACAGAGTTTGTACGTTCTCCCCGTGACCTGCGTGGGTTTTCTCCGAGATCTTCGGTTTCCTCCCACACTCCAAAGACGTACAGGTATGTAGGTAAATGTAAAAATTGTCCCTAGTGGGTGTAGGATAGTGTTAATGTGCGGGGATCGCTGGGCGGTGCGGACCTGGTGGGCCGAAGGGCCTGTTTCCGCGCTGTATCTCTAAAATCTAAAAATCTAAAAATCTAGATCAGATAATCCTAAACTTAAATACAATCAGGTCAAACTCCAGTACAACAGGTGGAGCAAAGGGGGAGATACAGAGTGTAGAATATAGTTCTCAGCATTGTAGCGCATCGGTTCCACAGACAGAGTCCAATGTCCGCAATGGGGTAGAGGTGAATCGGACAGTGCCCTGGCTGATGGAAGGGCCGTTCAGAAGCCTGATAACAGAGGGGAAGAAGCCGTTCCTGAGTCACCAGGAGACCGGGTAAAAGTAGAATCCATTAACTATTCTGCTTTTTGGAATCTGTGGAGAGATCGTGCAGTGTGGCAGCAGAGCGTGTGTAGAAACCCACGATAATTGACTGAGCAAGTTGGCATTCTTGTCAGTCTGTCAATTCAATCAAGTCATGAAAGCTTAACATTTCCTCATAAGCACGGTGATCCTTTAATGAGGCGAGATTGATGGGCCCCAAGGAGAGGAGACCTACAAACAATCTTCACAGAACAGCTAATGACACGTGTGGTAAACGCGAAACCTCAGGGTGAGTGGCTGCAATTCTCCGGCACAGATGAAATTGTGGAATTTAATTAATGTGGAAAATTAGGTATTAAAAATAGAATAATTGAAGAGAGACAGCGAGCAATAAGGGTGGCATTTACAACAGCGCTTTGGACACTTCCTAAACTTTCAATGCAAATCTCAAGAGGTTAATGAGGGTCGCTGGCATTCAGAGATTAAACGGCAGCTTTCCGCTCATTAAGGAAGAAGTTCACTCTTCCAACTTGGCCCCGTAATCTCATCTGGTTCTCAGCCTGATGTTTCTGCATTAGCCCGTGCCATTCAAAACCTACCAGCTACTGTGTAGATCTCTCAGTATTAGTGATTATGGACTGTCAGGAAACAGGCATTTTGTACACGAATGAAGAGTTCAGTTTGGACAATAGACAATAGATAATAGGTGCAGGAGGAGGCCATTCGGCCCTTCGAGCCAGCACCGCCATTCAATGTGATCATGGCTGATCATTCTCAATCAGTACCCCGTTCCTGCCTTCTCCCCATACCCCCTGACTCCGCTATCATTAAGAGCTCTATCTAGCTCTCTCTTGAATGCATTCAGATAATTGGCCTCCACTGCCTTCTGAAGCAGAGATACAGTGCGGAAACAGGACCTTCGGCCCACCGGGTCCGTGCCGATCAGCGATCCCCGCACACTAACACTACCCTAAACACACGAGGGACAATTTAAAAAAAAATGTTTTAACACCGAGCCAATTAACATTCAAACCTGTACGTCTTTGGAGTGTGGGAGGAAACCGAAAATCGCGGAGAAAACCCATTCAGGTCACGGGGAGAACGTACAAACTCCGTACAGATGGCGCCCGTAGTCAGGATTGAATTCAGGCCTCTGGCGCTGTGAGGCAGCAACTCTACCGCTGCCCCACCGTGCCACTAGTGCTTTTGTCCTTGTGAAGTTCTGGAGCCGAAAAATACATTTGTAATGTGTTCACAAGCTCATAAGTTCCAGGAGAAGAATTAGGCCATTCGGCCCATCAATTCAATCATGGATGATCTACCTTTCCCTCTCAACCCCATTCTCCTGTCTTTGCCCTTGGCCATTTCCCCAATAAAAGGTCAGTTTATTTCATTGTCACGTGTACCGAGGTACAGTGAAAAGCTTTTGTTGCGTGCTAACCAGTCAGCGGAAAGACAATACATGATTACAATCGAGCTATCCACAGTGTGCAGATACAGGATAAAACGAAATACGTTTAGAGCAAGATAAAGTCCGGTAAAGTCCGATTAAAGATTGTCCGACGGTCTCCAATGAGGTAGGTGGTAGTTCAGCTCCGCTCTCTAGATGTTGGTAGGACGGTTCAGTTGCCTGATAACAGCCGGGAAGAAACTGCCCCTGAATCTGGAGGTGTGCGTTTTCACACTTCTGTACCTCTTGCTGGATGGGAGAGGGGAGAAGAGGGAGTGGCCGGGGTGAGACTGGTCCTTGATGATGCTGCTGGCCTTGCCGAGGCAGCGTGAGGTGTAGATGGAGTCAATGGAAGGGAGGTTGATTCGTGTGTGATGGTCTGGGCTGCTGGCCTTGCCGAGGCAGCGTGAGGTGTAGATGGAGTCAATGGAAGGGAGGTTGATTCGTGTGTGATGGTCTGGGCTGCTGGCCTTGCCGAGGCAGCGTGAGGTGTAGATGGAGTCAATGGAAGGGAGGTTGGTTTGTGTGATGGTCTGGGCTGCGTCCACAATTCGCCGCAATTTCTTGCGGTCTTGGGTGGAGCTGTTCCCAAACTAAGCTTTAATGCAAAATAATGATTTCCAAACTGCCCCTTAGCAACAGTTTCAATGTTAAATAACAATGAGCAGCTGAGAATGTCAAATATTGTTCAACGCCATCATTTCAATTTGTGTAATATATCCAATGCATCCATCAATTATGTCATATCACGATTTGTTTGTACCATCCTGCTGTGATGGAAACCTGCAAAATTACTTGAAAAATAATTATCTCCAAGTGAGTTTTTCAAGATGTCCTGAGGAAACTATGCTTAATGTACCGGCAGAATCCAGCCTCCCATCTTTGAGTACAGGCAGTGTTTTTATTGTAGACGAGAAAAAATGCTTTCGCGATCCGAAACGTCACCTATCCATGTTCTCCACAGATGCTGCCTGACCCGCTGAGTTACTCCAGCACTCTGTGAAACGTCACCTATCCATGTTCTCCACAGATGCTGCCTGACCCGCTGAGTTACTCCAGCACTCTGTGAAACGTCACCTATCCATGTTCTCCACAGATGCTGCCTGACCCGCTGGGTTACTCCAGCACTCTGTGTCTATCTTGGGATTGTACTTAATGTTCTTCAGGATTCCACGATAAATTACCCTTCATGGTTGACAGGGCAACTGAAGGAATATGAACTTTAAAATATTTATTTCAGTGTTAGTCTTTCAAAACATCATTAGTCTGTGGGTGCAGCACCATTAAAGAAGAAGGAATATGATACTTTATCACGGGGAATCTTCCATTTATAATTTATTACTAATTTTCTTCCGACAGCAGGCTATCTCCTGAAAGCTAAGATACTTTGAAATCCTCGATGTAAAAGAAGGAAATGATTTTCAGTGAGATATACATCCATCAAAGAACCTTTTGGACCACATGTGATTTCCCCTGAAATAAGTGTGTATATGTGCCTAACCTATAATATTCCTGCAATATTAATATCTGGCTGGGTACAGGAGCTACAGGGGTGGGCTTTGTTGATTAATTTAATTGATTTAAAGATGCAGCTTGGAACCAGGATAGATACAAAAAGCTGGAGCAACTCAGCGGGTCAGGCAGCATCTGTGGAGAACATGGATAGGTGACGTTTCACAGAGTGCTGGAGTAACTCAGCGGGTCAGGCAGCATCTGTGGAGAACATGGATAGGTGATGTTTCACAGAGTGCTGGAGTAACTCAGCGGGTCAGGCAGCATCTGTGGAGAATATGGATCGGTGACGTTTCACAGAGTGCTGGAGTAACTCAGCGGGTCAGGCAGCATCTGGGAAGAATGTGGATAGATGATGTTTGGTGTTGGGGTCCTTGTGTGCAGGAAGCGGAGGGGGGGTGGTTGGGAAGAAAGCTGTACATACGTTCAATACAAACATCCCAATGTTGGGGGAGTCCAGAACCAGGGGCCACAGTTTAAGAATAAGGGGTAGGCCATTTAGAACGTAGATGAGGAAAAACTTTTT
The DNA here is from genome assembly GCF_053455715.1 of Rhinoraja longicauda. Lineage (NCBI taxonomy): Eukaryota > Metazoa > Chordata > Chondrichthyes > Rajiformes > Arhynchobatidae > Rhinoraja > Rhinoraja longicauda. The sequence goes on along the minus strand of NC_135966.1, from coordinate 1,582,802 downwards.
CAGTCAGAGAGTTGTGAATCTGTGGAATTCTCTGCCTCAGAAGGCAGTGGAGGCCAATTCTCTGAATGCATTCAAGAGAGAGCTAGATAGAGCTCTTAAGGATAGCGGAGTCAGGGGGTATGGGGAGAAGGCAGGAACGGGGTACTGATTGAGAATGATCAGCCCATGATCACATTGAATGGCGGTGCTGGCTCGAAGGGCCAAATGGCCTCCTCCTGCACCTATTGTCTATTGTCTATTGTCTATTGAATACACCAATTACATAAAATTTCCCCCCACTCTTGCCACTCATGTGGCCCACTGGTGTGGAATCCCTTCCCTTATTTGGAGGGGCGTCTCCACCACACCCTGCCCCCCCCCCCCCCCCCCCCCCCATGTCCAGCAGCGGAAGGACTTTCCCCACAGGGCCTTGGCGTTGGCTGCACCGAGCTTCAGTGCGTCCCTCATCACACACTCCTGCAGTCTGTAGCGGGCCAGTCGGCAACATTCCCCCACCGACAGCTCGCTCCGCTGGAAGGTCAACAAAGCTCGCTCGGACAGACCAACCCTAGTAGCACAAAAAACACGCTGGAACGTCAGAGTTTCAGCCTTGGCTCCCCAGCATTCTCTAGGAACCCCCGACCATGTCACACAGAGGTCACACATGCAGGAGTTCTCTCTGATGAGTTGGATGGACCTGCCCGGGAGAGTGATTGTTCCAAGAGTGGCTTGCTCTGCACAGCTAGGCTGACAATCCTCTCACCATCAGTTCTAAAGTTCCACTGACATGAGCTTGGAACTTCATCAGGCCAGTTCCGGTTCAGCAATGATGCAGTGTCAATACTCTTCTGATAATTCAACATCAATTGACAATCCACCTCAGAGGCAATTGGACCTGGTGTGGTGAGGAATGACCATCTCACTCTGTTCACCAACATTTAATCAAAAATAACTATCAGCACAGCACCTCGGTGGATCCGAGCTGGAATCAGAGAAATGGATTGAATTGAATTGAATAAATTTTATTAGCCAAGCGGTCACGGTGGCGCGACGGTAGAGTTGCCGCCTTACAGCGAATACAGCGCCGGAGACCCGGGTTCCATCATGACTACGGGCGCAGTCTGTACGGAGTTTGTACGTTCTCCCCGTGACCTGCGTGGGTTTTCTCCGAGATCTTCGGTTTCCTCCCACACTCCAAAGACGTGCAGGTTTGCAGGTTGATTGGCTTGGTAAATGTAAAAGAATTGTCCCTAGTGTGTGTAGGATAGTGTTAATGTGCGGGGATCGCTGGTCGGCGCGGACCGATGGGCCGAAGGACCTGTTTCCGTGCTGCATCTCGCCACTAAAGTATGTATACATACAAGGAATGTGCCTTGGTGCCTTGTAGATGCCCTCCAAGGCTGGTAGCTGTGTTCCGATGGTTCTCTGAGCTCTATGGACTACCCGCTGAAGAGCTTTCCTCTCTGCCTCCGTGCAGCTGAGGTACCACACAGGGATGCCATGTGTTAGGATGCTCTCTATGGTGCAGCGGTAGAAGGTCGTCAGCAGCCTACATTCTCCTGCCTTCTCCCCATCATCTCTGACATCCGTATAATCTAAACTCCATCTGCCATTTCTCCGGGTATTTCTGCACATGCCACTGCCTGCCTATGCCCTCAGCTCCACCATTCTAACTGTCATCTTGTTTCACCACTCTGAAAACCTTCTTGATGCCCAGGCAGGCCGCTCTGCGAGAGAGCTTGATCTGTTTATTTGTCGGAGTGAGATACTTTATATGCCACTGGCTTCTCCAGATAAACTATGAAGCGCAGGAAGATGCAGGAGCCAAACAAATCACCCAGTGAAATATCATCCACCCCCTACTCCTCCTCCCCCCAGTGCAACGTGAGAAACCTCTGCAATTAGGGGTGGGAGAGCAGATGTTAACGATGGGGCGGACATACGGTGACAGAGACGGATGGATGTCCATGGATCTTCACCGAGAGAAGGTTGCTGCATCTCCACTACACCCAGCCCAACTCTGTGTCACACTCCCACAAACAGGGCCAGCAACATGATTGATTCCAATAATTTTTAAATTAGATTTTATTGGAAAGAAATCAATGGGGCAGCCAAGTCTGGAGGAGGTAAATGAAAATGAGCAGAATTAAATTACAAAGTGAGAAGCAAAATGGATGCAAGGCCTGAAGAAAGAATATTCCATCCAGTCTCAGACTTGCAAACGCTTGTTTTACATTGGCAGGGAAACACAGCCATTAGTTACAGTAATCAAATGATGAGATATTATGCCATCCCTTTCAGTTCTGCTGAACGTGAGCGAATTTCCAGGATGAATGGTTATGAAGAAGTGTTTGCTTCAGCAGAATCCTCTGCCGATCTTGACGGTTTTATATTTTGATTCTTGGGTTCGGGAGGTAGAAAATGTCACTCTCGGGATTAGGACCGTTTGCAAGTTTTCGATTGAGACGTTTAAGGAGGGGCCGTCTGTAAACATGACCGTCCCTCTGTGAAGTTCAGTCCAACCTTTTATCATCTACACTAAACGTGTCCAGCTTAGGCAGAGGCATAGAGTTTGGTTTCGTTTAGTTTAGAGATACAGCGCGGAAACAGGCCCTTCGGCCCACCGGGTCCGCGCCGACCAGCGATCCCCGCACATTAACACTATCCTACACACACTAGGGACAATTTACAGAAGCCAATTAACCTACATACCTGGACCTCTTTGGAATGTGGGAGGAAACCAGAGCACCCGGAGAAAACCCACTCAATCACGGGGAGAACGTACAAACTCCGTGCAGACAGCACCCGTGGTCAGGATGGAACCCGGGTCTCTGGCGCTGTGAGGCAGCAACTCTACCGCTGCGCCACCGCGCCACTCTAGACAGCATAGCACAGCACAGAAGGAGTCCCTTTGGCCCATCACATCCATGCCGGCCTTTATGTCCATCTACACCAATGCTGTTTGTCCACATTAAAATTAGAATAGAACAAAATTAGAATAGAATTTGCTTTACATCTTTTCCATCAAAACCAATGCTGGGTGGGTCGGCACGGTGGCGCAGCGGCAGAGTTGCTGCCTCATGGCACCAGAGTCCCGGGTTTGATCCTGACTCCGGGTGCTGTCTGTGCAGAGTTTGTCCGTTCTCGCCGTGACCTGCGTGGGTTTTCTCCGGGCGCTCTGGTTTCCTCCCACACTCCAAAGACGTGCGGGTTTGTCGGTTGATTGTGAGCTGTGCAATAAGAATTAGAGTGTAGCCGTGACAATAAAAGCAGCATCGAACATTTCACCTCCACACTCATCCGTTTAATGCAACGACCTGAGATGGATGTCATGTCCAGACCTGCCTTACAACCTTCTGTCCAATAGCAGAAAGAACCAAAGATCTTTGAAGGAAAAACCTACCCACCAGTGAATAGTGGCGCCAAAGAAAAAGAAAAAGATTGCTGGAGTTACTCAGCTGGTCGGGAAGTGCCCGCGGGGAGAGAATCAAAATTAAAACTTTAGGTCAATGAGATTTCAAGTGTTCACTGAACTGAAGTGTGGATTTTGTTTCACAGTTCACTGATGTTCTCTGACCTACTGAGTCGTTGAAGGGCCTACTGCACAATTCCATGTCTCCAACAGACTTTGCTGCACTAGGACGAGTCGGAAATTGCATTAATGCAACAGTAGGAAATCCTGCATACTATTTTAATGAAGCAATTTAAAACGAAAGGGCTCCTCGCAGTTCCACCCCGTGTGATACCAGTCTTGACAGAAAGAGTACGCCATCAGCATCGACAACAATTAATCTTCCTTCAGCACCAGAAAAGGCAATGAGATTATCTTATGTGCAACAACTTTCAGTTTACATCTTTTGTGACAGAAGTGTGTAACGGTGGTTAGAGTTGCTGCCTCACAGCGCCAGAGACCCGGGTTCCATCCTGACCTCTGGTGCTGTCTGTGCGGAGTTTGCACGTTCTCCCCGCGACCGCGTGGGTTTTCCCGGGGTGCTCCGGTTTCCTCCCACACTCCAAAGACGTGCAGGTTTGTAGGTTAATGTGGCTTCTGTAAATTGTGTGTAGGATCATAGGGGCGATCGCTGGTCGGCACGGAAACATGTTCCCGATGTTGGGGGAGTGCAGAGCCATGGGGCCACAGATTAAGAATAAGGGGGAGGCCGTTTAGAACGGAGATGAGGAAAAACCTTTTCACCCAGAGAGTCGTAAATCTGTGGAATTCTCTGCCTCAGAAGGCAGTGGAGGCCGATTCTCTGGATGCTTTCAAGAGAGTTAGATAGAGCTCTTAAAGATAGCGGAGTCAATAGACAATAGACAATAGACAATAGGTGCAGGAGTAGGCCATTCAGCCCTTCGAGCCAGCACCGCCATTCAATGCGATCATGGCTGATCACTCTCAATCAGTACCCCGTTCCTGCCTTCTCCCCATACCCCCTCACTCCGCTATCCTTAAGAGCTCTATCCAGCTCTCTCTTGAAAGCATCCAACGAACTGGCCTCCACTGCCTTCTGAGGCAGAGAATTCCACAGATTCACGACTCTCTGGGTGAAAAGGTTTTTCCTCATCTCCGTTCTAGAGATATGGGGAGAAGGCAGGAACGGGGTACTGATTATGGATGATCAGCCATGATCACATTGAATGGTGGTGTTGGCTCGAAGGGCCGAATGGCCTCCTCCTGCACCTATTGTCTATTGTCTATTGACTTGGTGGTCTGAAGGATCTGCTCTCATGCTGTATCTCTAAATTAAACTAAACTAAGCTGCATGCATAAATAAGCCCGTCAGGTTCAACGTGAAGCATTGACAGAGTGGAAGGGCAGCTCTTTGCAACGTTGGAGAGATGGTTAACATTCTCCAGTTTCCAGATGATTCTGTCAGGCGGGCTAAAGCACTGATGCAAATAATTAATGTCAATAGAAGAGGGCTTTTAGAAGTGAGATTTCACAATAAAAAAAAAGATTTGACTGGTCATTAAGCTGAAGAGGAGGCTTGCGAGTGTTAATAGGCATGGCACACTCCAGTGAGTAAAGGGAATATAAAGAGTGAACTTGGAACCTGGAGCTGGTGAGTTGCAGGGAGTTGTGAGTGCAGGTACCATTATCCCGTGACAAAGGGTCACTGGTAATGCTCCCATTGTGGCCAGCGTTGTCCACGGCAACGGCAAAACCCTCACTTCTTTTTAACTGAGAAGAAGTAATGACCCGTTAATCTAAAATGTTGTGCCAAAGGTACATTCTGAGTTCAGTTCAGTCAAGAGTCAAAGTGTTTTATTACCATATGGCATCTTACTTGCAGCAGCACAACAGGACAGTTCAGAGTCGGGGGGGGAGAAGGGAAACGAGAGATAGAGACGGTGATGTGGAGAGATAAAGAACAATGAATGAAAGATGTGCAAAATGTAACGATGATAAAGGAAACGGGCCGTTGTTGGCTGTGTGTTGGGTGAGAACGAGAAGCTGGTGCAACTTGGGTGGAGGAGGGATGGAGAGAGAGGGAATGTCGGGGCTACCTGAAGTGAGAGAAATTAAGATTCACACAACTGGGCTGTAAGCTGCCCGAGCGAAATATGAGGTGCTGTTCCTCCAATTTGCGTTTAGCCGCACTCTGACAATGGAGGAAACCCCGTTCTCACCGAGCAAACAGCAATTCTGTATCTCTCCACATCACCGTCTATATCTCTCGTTTCCCTTTCCCCGACTCTAGTCTGAAGAAGGGTCTCGACCCGAAACGTCACCCATTCCTTCTCTCCAGAGATGCTGCCTGACCCGTTGAGTTACTCCACCATTTTGTGGCTATCTTCAGTTTAAACCAGCATCTGCAGTTCCTTCCTACACAGAATAGTTTAGAGTCTAGTTCAATTTAACGGAACAGAACATAGACATGCAGCATGGAAACAGGCCCTTCTGCCCATCGAGTCCGCGCAGACCATTGGTCACCCGTTCACACTAGTTTTATGTAGTCCCACCTTCCGCATCCACTCCCAACACATGAAGGGCAATTTACAGAGGCCCGATAAACCAACAAACTCGCACGTCTTTAGGATGTGGGAGGAAACCGGAGCACCCGGAGGAAACCCACGCTGTCACGGGGAGAACGTGCAAAGAGGGTATAGGGAGTTCCTCCAGCAGTTTGTGTTTTGCTCCAGATTCCAGCATCTGCAGTTTCTGGTGTCAAACAATGTTCCACCTTAGTTGCAATTCCAACCAATGTAACTCTGAGACATCTCAGCTGCAGAGCACGCGATCCTGGCTAAAATAAACTACATT